>NC_034410.1:139112893-139413375 GCF_002078875.1 Numida meleagris
CTTCCTCTTTTCACTAAGTTCTCCAAGCTGCTTACAGCCACTGCACTGGGGTATGTGCTGCTTGTTGAGGTTTTCCCATTCGTTTGCATTTCCTGCTGATGAGAAGAGCCTCATTTGACAGCCCGGGCACTGAACACTGGGGGTTGCATCCTCAGTTTGGTGTAAATCATCCTGAAAAACACAACCTTCTCCCCGTGCGTGCTGTGTGAACCCAAAGCTGGGGGAAGACTTCTGCACTTTGACATTGCCCTATCCCATATCCCTTAACTCTTATAAAAGCCGAATACTTTTCTGCTGACTCACAGAGGCAGATGGGTTTCGTTAACTCCAGCACTGAGATAGGGGAGGATGTGGGGAAAACATCGCTGTGTCTCAGGGAAGGTTCAGCCAGGCTTTGTGGTTTGGGGGAACCAAGCGAGGAGCTTTGGTATGGTATGCAGTCCAGGCTGAGCCCTGCTGCTCCCCATCCTTGCGCTAATTAGTGCCTGGATAATGAGCTGGAGAGTCCTTCCCTCTTCACCATCTACCCTCTGTACCGCTGCTCCCCAAAGCCCAAGAGAGAACCTTAAAGCCAAGGGCAAAAGGAAAACAAATACTCCAAACAAGCCCATGGCTCTAAAATCCTTGTCAATTTCATTATCTCTACTTGGTCTTCTTGAACTCTAGAATTATTTAATGAAAGTGCTCTCTGCTTGTATTTCTTCATATTTTGAGGACTGTGAAGCCCCTGAATAAATTATGTTACAAACTAAGACCCATATGGAGACAGCTTTCAAATATGATTGGCACATCTGCTCACGTAGCACTTAAGAGAGTGGACCCAAACGTAAATACAGATAATCATTTCATCATGTACCTTTAAGATTCACCTCAGTAGCCTTTCAGTATCTAAAGGAGGCTATAAGAAGGAAGGGGACAGACTCTTTAGCAGGGTTTGCTGTGACAGGACAGGGGAAATGGTTTCAAACTAAAAGAGGGGAGATTTAGACTGGATATAAGGAAGTTTTTTACAAAAAGGGTGGTGAGGCACTGGCACAGGTTGCTCAGAGAGGCGATGACCCAGCCCTGGAGACATTCAAGGTGAGGCTGGATGGGGCTCTGAGCAACCTGCTCTAGCTGTAGGTGTCCCTGTTCATTGCAGGGGCATTGAACTAGGTGACCCTTAAGGGTCCCTTCCAACTCAAACAATCCTATGATTCTGTGATTAAGTAAGTTTATTTTCATTTATAATGATTAAACTGATTAAACACCCTATAAAGTGTCTAGAAGAGGTTTGAAGAAACAATCCAAAAGTGATCTACTTGCTCAGGTAAGAGACAAAATTGTATTTGTTTTTTTTTTTTTCCAGAAAATAACATGAAAAGAAAGAGTTAAAACCTCACGATGTGAGGAAAAAATTCAGGGAAAGAGGCTTAGTTCCTCTGTTCCATTTATCTCCGAGCAGAGAAACATCACTGCATGCATGAAGTTAGCTCTGCAGGACTCTATTCCTGTCAAAATTGTTTATCTGCATATGCCAACAACAGTATGAAAGGCAGAAGGGCCGGCAGTTGTGATGGTGAATGGGTTGAACATTTGGAGGGAAGGTGCATCAGCTGAACCTCCTCACTGATGCAGAAGCGGAAGAAGAAGGAGGGAAGTGGACATATCTAATCTTAGAAAGTTTAATGGTGTGGTTGATTACCAAAAAGTGGCTTTTTTGCCACATTCCTCTATTGGCAACTGAACAGAAGTCTTCATGTCCAGTCAGACCTCATCCTGCTGAAGGTATGGGAGTGAATGGCACCAGAAACACAGAAAGAACTGCTGGGGAGCACTGGCAGAGGAACCCGTGGGCATGGAGAGCTGAGTTGAGAATATTGCATTTAGATGGTTCAAACTAATGTGATATTCATTTATTAGGGAACAATGTAATGCTTGGTACAGTTATGTAAAGAGTTACAAAAAAATCCCACAGTCTAAATCAAAGCAAGCCTTAAACCTTTGTGAGGGCTATTAGGAAAGGGGAAAAAAAGGCGGGGGGGGGGAGGAGGAAAGAGAATTCACGTTTATAAAAAGAAGCCTGCACACAATGAGCTGAAGGTTGTGCTTCTGCACTTCCTGGTCTGGGCGTGAGCAGAAGAGGAAATACCAAAATACCACCAGAAAAGCTGTTCCCACAGCATTTCCAACCTGACTTAAACCAGAAAGCTCTGACTGTCCTGCAAAAAGGAGGGAAAAACCAACCGAGCCAGTCCCAAGGCTTATGCTCATCAGACAGGCTACCACATTTCAAACCTAGTGTTGGGAAGACATATGGAAGTTTTTACATTTCCCCTTCTATCCTCATCAGTACTCTATTTTCTGTGCTTCACTGATGTTTAGTGATGTTCTGACCCTTCTGCCAGCTTTGAGACAAGCTCTAGCCTCTTCAGTTGCAGCCTTGGGCAGGCAGGGCACTAGGCCTGGTCTAACGCAGGTAAGGGTTCCTTGACCTCCCTCTCATTTCTGGGGGATCAGTCCCCTACACTGAGTGTACCCACCTATAGACACAGCAGGAACCGACATCTCAGTGCATAAAATACCATCAGTTTCAGTATTCCCCCAGGTTAATAATTAAATTCCTGAAGGCTTGCAGGCAAAAAAAGACGTGGGTTTGGCCAGACTGATCTCACACAAACCTTCCACAGATTCTGAAGAAAATCCTAAAAAATGAGCAGCAGGATCACGTTCAAAGGGTTGTACAGAAATCTGCCACACCAGGCAATTATTAAGTTTAAAACTTCAAATTTGGAGGCTTTGGAAAGAATTTGGAAAATGGTTCTTTTCCTTTGTTGGTATGAAAAAGTAAGGTATTCTTTCCCATTAAACCAAAAAAGTTAAGTATTAAAGTCTTGAGTGGCATGCAGTATTATATGCAGGAGGTCAGGACATTTTCAGTAGTCTAATGAAAATCAGGACTAAAATAAAAGCTGTTTTCCCTATGGATGTTTCTGAGTATATAAGCGATTTCTGAAATGAGCTTTTTCCCTAAAATTAGAGAACCAAATCCCTGGATCAGGTCCAAGGAGCAGCTCAGGAATATGAAGTGGAAGCATGGCCTCCAGCTAAGGGACACAACAAAAGCTGCATCAGTGATAATGCTTTATCTTCCACATCATACTGCCACAATGCTTCCATGGGTGCTGGCAATGAAATCTGCTCCGAAGAGGTCTTAATAGAAGGTTCTTTTTTCTTTCAGTGCTGATTCACTGATTTTGAGACCACTCAATGCGTTGTGCTCATGGCCATGGTTTAACTGAGAACACCTCAGGCTAACAATAATGCTGCCAGGGGCTCTCACACCCAAAAATGAAATGAAAACCTCAGCTAAGCCTGATGTATGAATGCAGCTTTCCAGTTAGGGCAGCACAGCACTCAGCGTTTTCCCTCCTACAGCGAAAGCCCCTTTCTGGCCTCCCAGCACACTGCTGCATGAAATACGCTTCCAGTCCTACTGCAAACTCAGTTAAGAGACAATAGGAGAAATAGTTGGCACATGAGTTTTTCTTAAAATTTAAAAGTAGATCAAGAATAAAACATTAAATACCAAGGAAGCATACAATACCACTTGTAAAATTCTCTTTAAGATTACTTTTATAGAGGTTGAGACGTTGCAATTTACTAGAGGTGGCCCTAATGCTGCAAGACAAGCTCTTACAGAGCTCTTCTTAAAGTCACTGAGGCTTTCTATGTGAGTAGAAGTTACTTACATGGGTAAGGACTTGTAGAATCTGGCCTGATACGTAAAGCTTACCTGGATGTTATCTAGGCTGGAATGCAAGGTGTGTTTTTAGGAAGGAAAACTTCAGTGATTCCTTTTGAAAAAGTTTTCCCTTCGGAAAAAAAAGTTTTCCCTTCCCTTCACCCATCTGCTTTTTTCAGCTCTGCAGCCCCGCTCAGCCTTTGTCCTGCACGGCACCCAGCACCCTCCCAGCCCATGCCCTGCGACTCACCGGGACGTGTGCGGGCTGAATTCCCATGCCAGATGTGCTCCTCAGACCTAAGGCCATTATTCCATCTCAGAATAAAAAATATTCTCCCATGGTTAGCTGGAAAAGACCATGTTTCTTCAAGTTTTATTTCCACCAAAAAGAAAAAAGATGAAATAAAATAAAAGTCAAAAGTAAAAACGACAAAGAAGCAGAGAGGAAATCCAATGCACGGTGAGCCCAGAGTTCTGCAGGCTAAGGGTGTTGCTCTGCATCCATAAATGTCCTGACCGGTGAGCAGACACAGGCACTACAACTGGAAAGAGAGCAGGAAGGAAAGCCAACCATGTGAGCAAAGTGAAAAAAAAAAAAATGGAAGTTTTTTTTTTCTAAAAAAGAAAAAAAGAGAGAGAAAGGTCTGCTCAGTGGACAGCACTTGGGCCGATAGCAGGGATTTCAGGAAATCCAAACACTCAGACAGGAAATCTGAACACTGGATAAACACGCCATAATCTCCACAGATACAGCTAACGTGCTGCCTCTCCAGTTAACCCTTCGGCTGCCCGTGGCGGGCTGCAGTCCTGGCTGCAGTGCCTGGAAACACTGAGCTACCCCGGGGGCTCCCAGCCCTCCACTCACTGCCTCCAGCCTCACATCCTGGTGGGGATAGTTTCCTCTCTTTCTTCCTAGGTAGTGATTTTTAGGTAGGGTTTTCTCCTCTGGCGGTGATGTTGCACTCAGGGTGCACACGCGTGTTTGTGTGCTGTCAACCTGGGACTCCTGCACCAGTTTTATTTTACCCTCCTCTCTCTCCCCCTCTCTTTGGCTGTAACGATGGCTGTAATTGACGTGCCTGTCTGTGGGACACTGCAGGGTCCCAGTGATGATTTACTGTAGGGCTGGTGAAGCAGGGGAAGGAAGAGCACCCCTGAAATTAGGGAGGTCTTAAAGGAGGGGAGTTTGAAAACTCTTGTGTTGTCAAGGAATTTAGGATCGAGCTCTGCAGTCCTTAGGAAAATTAAGATGGAACGTTGCTTGTTTCTGGGTTATGGATTTGGCTCTTTGTGTCTTCTGGTTCACTCCATAACATCAAGAACATCACTTTCGTTGTTTTTTCTTCAAGTCTCTTTATTTATTTACATAATCTACCTTGGTTAAACTATAAATGTAAAACTCTTTGTCAGCTACAGCAATAAAGGAAAGCAATAGTACTTCCTATCAAAATAGAATCATAGAATAATTAAGGTTGGAAAATACCACTAATACCACTAGTCCAACCCATCCCCACCATGCCCCCTAACCTGTGTCTCTCACTGCCAAATCTCCACATTTCTTGAACGCCTCCCTGGGCAGACCAGTGACCTGAGGATAGACAAGTGTAGAACTGACCCCTCCTTCCCACAAATGTAATTCAGAAAATCAAGTTTACATGAGATCTGACCCACTGAACTCCATAGGGATTTCAAATCCCAAAACAAAGCCACTGGGTGTTTGCAGGATGAGGATTCCACAGGCATTGGTTATGGCGTTCCCTGAAAGTGGCCAGGTTTGGAAATCACACCTGCTCTGCTGAGATAGGTTGTATGGGCCAGGTGAGAACTGTGGGGAGCCTGGCAGTGAAACTGGGATGGAATGAGGCATCTCTGCCTCTGGAAGTCTCCTCTGGTCTCCAGCCTAGTTCTGAGTTGGGACACAACTTACAGGTCAGATCCTCTAATTCCTAGACCTATTTACTAGGATGTGTGAGGCTGCTGATGGAGGTCAGCCTCTGCAAACATGGTTGAAGCGCAGGCAGCAGTGTCTGTGCGTGTGGTGGTAGAACAAAGGCTTTGCTTTGGAGGCATGAAGTCATTCCCCTTGCCTAGCACGTGCTACATGGAACAAGTACCAAATGGTTGCTTGATGATGTCAGGAGGGAATTGCTGGAAAAACAAGGAAAAATTAAAATCTCAGGGTTTTTTTTTTCTTCTCTTTTTTTTCCGTAGATTTTGCCAGTGAGCTGTTCCAGTTATTCACTTATTTCCACAGAAGTTCTTCTGTTGTCACTTCTTTTCACCTTTCCTATTGTATTCTCCTTTTATTGCCACTCTTTCCAGTAGCAAAAGGAAAATAAAAACAGAGAAAAAAAATAAAGTGCTGCCTTTGTTTTAGGTTTAACTGGAAAAAGGGAGAAAATAGTTATAAACCTTCAAAATACACATTTTAAGAGACTGCCTTTTTAAGTTGAAGAGACTTTTCATTTGAAAACATTCAAGCAGCTCTAGGAAAAAAAAAAGAGCTGAGGGAAGTGGGATATAATTTATTACCACTAACATCTGCTGTAAATCAGTTAAAGGTAGGCAAACATTCCCTGCCAGGACACAGTTAGGTCAAGGTGAGAGGGATAAAGCAATTATTAAAAGCCCAGCATCCTCCAGCTACCTTCAATGGGCTGTGAGAAGAAGAGCAAGTGCTTGCTGCAAAACTGGTTTTTGTCTTGAAAAATTGCAAAGTGGGGAAAAAATTCTTTGTTATGTTCAATGGGCAGCTATCAATTTATTAAAAAGTTCCAACAACTTTCATGCAGAACCACAAAAAGCAGTTACACTTTTCTGTTTCTCTAATAAAAAAAAACAACCAAAAATGTTGACAAAAGGTTGTGCTTACTGTGAAAAGTAATTTGATGAGAAATGTCTCTTAAAAAGCTCTGTAGAAAGATATTATTGTCCCTTAGTGAAAAGGAGAAAAGGGACAGTGTGGTAGGTAGAACAGCAAAGCTAATAAAAGAGAAACCCAAAACAAACCATACAGAAATACTTGGCAGAAACAGAGTAGAGAGAAAACTTCAAACTCAGGCCAGCAGTTATCGAAGGTAAAAAAGTGGATGAGGATTCCTGAGAGGGCACAGCAGCTGCAGAATCTCCACTGTCACCTGGGAAAAAAGGCAGTGGCCTTACCCAGTGCAGATGTGGAGATGCTTGCTCCTAAACTGGAAAAAGCCTCACCCTCCCACAGCTCACTGTCTGCGTATCCCCGGGATATAACTTTCTGTATAGGCAACAGCTGAGAATGAAATTCTCATTTTTTTCAACAAAGAACTCTAAAGCTACTGAATTAAGACAAATCAGTTCATTAATGATTAAAAGGGTTTAGCGATGTATGTGAAAGACAGAGCACAGGAAATTATAATTGAGATTGTGAGCAAAATGCTTGTGGATGAGTTATCATTAACCTGCGAGGCCCCAAACTCTGTTATTTGTCATATTTCCATCACAAATCTTATCATTATAAAGAGTTGGGAAATTTCTTCAATATAGATTGGGAACAAAGATCAGTTCTTTAACTTCCACCACCTTACTAATTGGATTTGGAGAAGACTTCAGCAAAACAATGAAAACATTTGGAGAAAAAAAGCGTTGTTCTCAGCTTTGTCATTCTTCACCCTTCCATCATGCACAGGCTTTGTACCCTTGAAAAAATGACTTCATATATTTGCATGAAACTAAGTGACTTTCCCTTTTGAGTGGGGACTTTCCCTGTGCACTCAGCAGCACCACATCTTTTGATGGCTACCAGAAACTGGATGCCAGAGAAACATTGCAGCGCACTTCTACCAACTTCCACCTTCACACGCTATCTGTATTTACAACAACATACACCTGCCTTAGCAAACATTAGAACAAACTGTTAAAAAACGCTAACCAAAAGGATTTCACTAATACTGACACAGCTTCCCTTAAGCTATAAACACTATTTTTCTCACAAAACTTCAGTAACTGGTTTAGAGACTTCTGGCTGTTCAGTTGAGCTGACGTTCAATTTGAACACGTTTTCTTGGAGATTCCTGCCAATTTCATTACGGTTCGCTCCTTCCTAAAGAAGCAGCCAAGGAGGTTTGCTCCTGAGATCTGCATCCCTGCTGGCAGTCCCACACCCGCTGAGGCACCAAGCCCCTTCAGCCAGCAGCAAGCCACGTGCTCTTACATTAAACAACAGACATTGCTGTTTTCCCCACTGTTCATTCAGTGAAATATAGCAGAAGCTCTGTTCTAACAGGTTTAACAACATGTTTGCACATTTATTAAGCAAATAACACCTCTTGATGTTATGAGAAGGTTCTGGAATTAGAAACTGCCTTGACAAGAAGCACTTGACCCATGGTGGTTACTGCAGGCTGCACCAGTGCACAAGGACTGTGCACTTCATTTTCAACTGTTTTTATGTTTTAATAGTTTTATTTTTCATAGGCAAAAGAAGTACCAAAGCATTTATTTTCCTTCCCTCTCCTTTTAATTCTTCTTTCTTTGGTGGAATGACAAAAAAGGGGGAATTTTGTCACAGTCTGCCTCTTCTCCCCTGCTTATGTTTTTCCAAAGTGACAAAGGGGGAACTGAAGCCGAATTCACAAAAACCTGCACCTCTTTTTAATCAGTTCTGCTCAAAATAGAGTATAATCAATAAAAGGTACTAAGGAAAACAGCTTTCTCATAAAGATATTCTCATGGTGTGAGCATAGCTGCCGGTTCCATCATTTGCTGTATGTGGAAATTCCAGATAATATTGAGATACTAGTTGAATTATACACCACATATACAATTAAATGCTGCTGTACGAGTAAAATGCTGATATCTGAATTTTTGAGCCAAAAATTACAGGTCTCCAGGCTGGCAACTGTGCTGAAAGGGCCACATTAGGATATATTGGATGTCACAAGGATGTCATCAGGCTTGAGTTGCTCTCACTTTGCCACCAATGTTTTCCTCAGCTTCCTTTCTAAAAACTGGTGAAAAAGATGTCTCCTCAGTATGTTGTCATTGATTTCTGGCAGGAAATTTATAGAGTCATAGAATCACAGAATCCTTAGAGTTGGAAGGGACCCTTAAAGGCCATCTATTGCAATGCCCCTGCAATGAACAGGGAAACTTACAGCTAGTGCAGGTTGCGCAGGGGCAGGTTGCCCAGCCTGACCTTGAATGTCTCCAGGGCTGGGGCATCCATTGCCTCTCTGGGAAACCTGTTCCAGTGCCTCACCACATTCACTGCAAAAGACTTTTTCCTTATATCCATATAAATGACAAACACATCATGTGAACTCATGAATAAACACTATGACAAAGCCTCAGATGATCACAGGGTTGGTTTAGCAATTAGAGAATTCTTAAAAACAGAAATATAAATTTCTCATGATCTGAGCCTTTGGAAGTCATATGAGCAACAATTTTATGCATTTTTTTTTTTTAAGGAATGAAGAGGAGAAATGAAATTAGTGTTAAAAATACTGTAAATCTCTTATTATTACGAGCTGTACATTTAAAAGTATGGATGGGTGCCATTAGACTTGTCATAGAGATGTGAGAGTCAACACTTCTATAAACGGTACAAATTTCACATGCTACAAAGACTGTATATTTGTATACAGCACAGACTGGATATAAGACTATTAACCTAGTGAACTTGAGTACAATCTAGAAAAGGAAAGGCCACAAGAAAAGAAAATATATTTCCAATTCCAATTATAGCTTTTGTTTCAAAATAGTTGATGACCATCATTACTGTCACGGAAGGACTGCAACACTGCCCCTAAGGAGGAACACACTCATGTAGATGTCTCATTTCCCTGCTCAACCCTATTGCTTCACTCTTCTGGAAGGTCACACTCTGGCTCTATGCTCCTAAGAGAGATGCCTTCAGGTCTGCAGGAGGCAGTGGCTGCCCTCATGTCACTCACTTGCCTTCTGTAGGTGTTTGCTGGCTGAAGTGTATATCCTGGCTCATTTGGAAACGCATACCTCTGTTTTATCTGTGCTCTGCTGCATTATCATCAGAAATTTCCAACACTGCGGTGTTCTGTACTCACTGCATGTCTATTTTGGGCTATATAGCACATGCGTGGAAGAAGGCCATACAATTTCATGCATGAATTAAGTCTCCTTCTGGCTGTTTTATACCCCATTCTGCAACCTGCTGTGTTAGCATGTTTGCTGCCGAGCAATACATCAACTCCTTTGGGGGTATATGTCTTCCTTTTCTACCTTTTTTTTGCAGCATACGCTACCCCACTGGCTTCGTGCTTCAGAAGGACATTCCTATATCTCAGGTGCTCAAGAAGTCATGCAGTAGTGTTCATGCAGTGCTTCTCATACAAAGGAGGGATCATACACTTTTCCTCACGTGGCGATCAGATGAGTGAACTGCAGTTTGATCTTTGGTTACTCAGTGACTAAAGGCCAAGGGTTTATAATCTGTTACTAACAGCCTCACACCTTTAAACCACACTTCCTGTTCTCTGGGACCCGGACCACAATGCCACAGCAGTGTCAATAAGGTTTTGGTGGCTTATTGCTTCTGACCCCTCTCCAGTCATCTCCCCTTACAATGGAAGTAGATTCATTTTATATTATACGGATTGGAATTTAGAATAGTTCAGTTGGAAGGGACCTACGAAGGTGATCACTGCCTGACCACGTGAAGTCTAACCAAAAGTAAGTATGTTATTAAGGGCACAATCCAAATGCTTCTTGAACACTGACGGGCTTGAGGCATCCACTACCTCTCCTGGAAGCCTGTTTCAGAGTTTGATCACCCTCACAGTAAATAAGTGTTTCCTAATGAACAGTTTGAAGCCCCCCGATGCAACTTTGTGCAGTTCCCACACATCCTATCATCAGTTACCACTGAGCAGAGACCAGCCTCTCCCTCTCCACTTCTTCTCAGGAACTGAAGAGTTCAGTGGTTATTTAATGAATATTACAAAGTTCAATTTCTTCTTCTGGCCTTGGGCTCCTCACCTAAGTTTCATCTAGGCTTACAAACCTGAGGGCACTTCCAAACATCTGTGTCCAGTTGTGTTTTAGCTTCATCATAACCCAGAGCTAGATCCAATGATGTGCACTAGATGTGCACTAACGCACTCCCCATACATCGCCCCATACCTCCTGCTCAGGGGCACTCTGCCCTGGTCACTCTGTCTCTTATCGTTATGAACTAAGCATCAGGGTTATGTTGATTTTTGGCTTATGTGCTTTATGTTGATTATGTGCTTTATGTTGGTTTGTGCCATCGGTAGGGACTACTTTTCAATTTACACCTTTGAGCCTGAATTTCTCTTGGTGGTGAGCCCGTGGTCTTCCACCAGATTGAAGCCAGAGAGCAGACCAGCACCTTAGTGATGCAGATGATCAGAAACATCAAATGCAAACTTGAGCCCTAAGCCAACACAGAGGCACAAATATGTGTTTGGTTCAATTCTCCATGGACAAATGGGGATTATCATAATTTAGGACCTTACAAGGCATGACTCAGATATGCTACAAGTCACAGGCTGGACAGGTGCTCCAGGAATGGGATTTGTGATGCCTAAGCAGGTATTGTAAGGATGAGATGCTATCTAACACTCCTACCATTATTGCTCTAATGGTCAAATGATTCTTCACTGTGTAGCAAACTAGAGAAAATATATGTAAGGCAGTCTGGATGACATCAGTTTTCCCTCTCTTGCTTCAGCACTTTGTATACATTCAATATGAAAGCTTGGTTTTGTTTCATAAAATGTACAAGAAGTTTTGACAAAAATACATTCTTGTCTGGGGGAGCTCCAAATTAAATGATTTCTAAAATGGGCCTGGAATCAAGACCCAATGCTGTTTGCTGTGTGAAAAAGGAGAAGAATATTAACTTCTGTGGGAGGAGGAGCTGTACCTTAAAAAAAGAAGTTGCTATTGAATGCAAAGCTGGTTTGGAAAGCTCAGATAATTGGAAACACATGTTCCTGGCTGCGGGCATACAGAACATAAACTGCAGAAGAAAAACAATAATAGAGAAGACACAGAGTATTTGAAAATATAGCTAGAGAAGTCAACATTTTACAACTTGTTAACGGCGACTATGCCTGAAATATTGTTTTGCTTTGTTATTAGCCTTAAGACTACAAGAATATCTGTTGACTTTCCGGTGTACACTAACTTTATTATAAAATAGAGATTCCAGGTATGTTGGATGATAGTATTACATAAGGAGAATATTTTAGTGAACTATCTGAGCAAAAATGACTCATAATGATACAGCTGAATATTTTATTTTAAACACAAAATGTGAATTACTTAGCACCTAAAAATAACACGCCCCCCTCTTTTAACTTTCAGTGAACTGTGTTGACGTTGCAGGAGTTACTAACTTTTTCAGTGCAGCAAATCATCCTTTTTCTGTAGCCTGCTAATGCAAATATCTCTTTTCAGGCCAAAGCTTTGCAATCAAAGCACACATAAACCCTCTCACTCCCACACTCCCTTCAGTTTGCAGCTTTTTGTGCTGCCTCACCAAGACGATTCCTTCTTGGGTAGTAAAAGCCACAAGAGGAAGTAAAGGCTGTGAAAATCTGCACTGATGAATGTAGATTGGACCACAGCCATACTGTAAAGGAGAGTAGGCAGGTCAGTTAGAGCTGTGTGAGCAGAGCTGTTACAAACCCATCTCTTCCCCATCCTTGACCACTTAGTTTCTTCCCATCCCTGTTGGTTATATGTTCCTCACTCCTTGTATCATCCCTGATTTTCCCTTGACAGAAGTGAGTTTTGCAGCTCTCAGACAAGTGCCCAGCAAATAGTATGGACCAAAAGTATTTTGGGCAATTTTGGTTGTTATAACCTAGTTTTGGTTACATTTATGCTGATGTTCAAAGATCTGACAAAAGGCACACCTCTGTCTGAAAAGCCATTTTAATGTCAAACTTCAAGTTCTTCTAATGGGTGGAACATGGGGGTGGGGAGAGGGGGTGGAGAGGGAGTTTTCCCTCTAACTTCATCATCTGGAATGACTCAAGCTTTTAAACTTCCATAAAGAAATAACTATTTAAAATAGATCAGCCTGAGACAGACAGCTAATGTAGAAAATGTAACACAAGGAGATGCCATTTAGCAAACTAATTTTCTCTGGATTTTGATATGGTGGAGGCTATTTTAGTAATCAGTACTGCTCCCTGCAAAAATCACTATCCAAAGGCCACTGGAGTCAGCAGGAAACTCTTCCTCAGCTTCTGTGATCTTCAGGTCAGCAAACTGAATCCTCTTAGTTATGTGCTTTTAGTTACATTAATGGGCAAATGACAAATACGGTCGTTGGAGAAAATAGCTTGGTGCATCAAAAGCCAAATCTAGCACTGCATGTCATACATTAGCATAAACTTGAATTTCTCACATTTTATTGCCTCACTTTGCTAACATTACTCAGTTTCTCTTCACTGTGGGCCACCTTAACTGTGTGGTTTAGTGTTTTTTCTTCTGCTAAGCAGCCACATTAATTTTCTCATCTGTGAAAAAAATAAGAAGGCCTTTCAGAGGACAGACAGAAATATATGTTCTATGCTTGGATCTTGAAAATCCTGTGCCATGGCCAGGATTTATTTTATTCCAGTAAGAGCAGAAACTTATTCCCACGCCTACAGGTGTTTTCCAGCTTTTCTGTGATGAACTCCCCATTTCGATAAAGAAATTGCCTCATGGCCACTTATCTTCCGAGTCATCATGTAACATCCCTGTGGCAATTTACACTACACGGAAAACCATACTGAAAAAGTATTTATGCCTCTCTTTAAGCGATCTTTAGAGAAATACGGGTATTGACCTTCTCTTAAAAGTTGACCATGGTTTCTGCTTTCCCTGTTGATCTCATCTCTTCTCCTTCCTTTGGCTCTTTTCCTCCCAGGTGAAGTCAGGACGAAAGCCAGCACGCCACAGAACAGTGAGCTCACCAGTGTGCTGTAGATCACAGCTCAGGAATCTGCATCCCAGTCCTTCTCTGGTGTGAATCTTCCGTGTGACATGCAAAGTGCTAACAGAATCATAGGTTGTATTTAATTACCAAAATAAAAGAAAAGCAAGTGAAAACCTCCAGTGGTTACTTAAGAAAGAGGTTTACAGACAAGCGTCATACCTCTTCCTGATGCATTCTGCTGTATTTTTCCAGGACCATTTGCCTTTTCCTCACAGAAACAACAGGATGGCACTGGGACCTGAACTCTCTGCTCTTTCTGCTGTTCTGGTTGCTGATGCTGCTCTTTCACAGCAGCTGAGTTGGATCCAGATGGAAGTGTGAGTTATCTTTCCTCTGAAGAAGAAACATTAGCAAAACCCCTGACACTTTTATATAATTAAGAAGTTACTTCTGTCATTTCTTGACATGATAGATTGTAGACTATTAACATATCTAATTGCATGTGGAAATACCAAACTGTTTTTTGTTTATATTACAAATTAACATCAACCCCCATTCATTTTAAATAGATGATATCCAACACTTTCATACATTTATGTATGGAATCTGTAAAAAAGGACATTTTTTCTTGGACTTGTAGAGATGGGCATGTTGGAAATTTCAAAACAAAATGATACATAAAGTTGACATTAGCTATGATTGTCCATGAAAATATTTTACTACATGGAAATGTATATAACTTTTGTGAATATTGTTCTTTTCTTACAACAAAGGCAAATCTTTAATGTCTGGGCTATTCTAGAAGGCTTCTTTAGGCCTGTCAGATATCTGGCCCTATGATGCCATGCAGGACAATCTGCGATAAGAAAATAATGTGACAGTGATTAAATGTGGAGCTGTAGTACATGTAGTAACAGCAGGGAATTCCCATTAGCTCTTGTCTATCCCAGCTCCCCAGCTACCTAATGTCAACCTTTGTGGTCAGAATTTTCATATTTATTTATGTTTTCAAGAACTGTTTTTCAATCAGTCCAAATGTACAACTGCATCTTTGGAGTAAAGCAGAAGCTAGAAGTAATCCAGTCAAAGCTTTGTCATTTGAGACATTCTCTCTAATTAAGAGGACTTTCATGAGCTCATAATAATAATTAATAATATGAGGAGAGTTCATCGAAGCATTCCTGATCTAAGAAATGTGACGACAATTTGTAAGAGGGTTACAGAAAACAGGCAAAAGGAAGGAAGCCATGGGTTCCTTAACTTCAGATAACCTATGACTTTAGTGGCTGGTTCCTTATCTGAGCTCTTCCTTCCAAGAAGATCCTGATGCTTAAGTAGGGCTGTGCAACAGGGCATCAGATGAAGGCGTTGTTGACTCCCGAGCACTCCAGGAGGCTGGCCAGCTCCCAAGAATCAGAAGTCTCCCAGTTATTGCGCATGCTGACAACAAAACGCAGCAGAGAAATTTTCCTCTTATATCCACGAGCAGGAGAACACAACACGTGCGTTATCCATGCAAGATGCTGTACCACTTTGAGGGGATTGAATGGAACCATTTATGTAGCAGTTATTCCAACATCAATGAATGCTGGGGTGCAATTTTGCTGGAGGCAAGCGTGCCGAGCAATATCTGATTTTAATGTAAACCAAAGCAGTACTCAGTGCAAGTGAGGTTAGTAGTGTTGTTTCTTCACATCACGCTCATTCTCTGATTAATCCCAGATCATCTGTTGTGTATCCAGAGGCATTTTCCTCATCCATCGGAGCTGCAGTAGCTACTTATTGGTGTTCAGAAAGCCAGATGAAGCCCTGAGAGAACAGGAGCCCACGTGGGAAGTGTGAACCAGAAAGCTGAAATTACAGCAGCTGGATTTTAGCCAGAAACACTAGGGCTAAAAACTGAACTCTGAGAGAGCTGCTGAGACCTTAAGTGGCAGTCATGGGCAGGATGTTTGTTTTCCATCTCCTCCAGGGGACGGCACATCCAACAGCACTTTCCCATCTTTAAGACCAGGCTGAGACTTTTGTTCAGGACTGACTCAGAGGAAAGGGTGCCACTTGATGAATCACTGTGTGACTTCCCTCAGTTTGGGGGTATTCCTTAGAGACCTCAAAGCTCGATCCAGAGCCATCCTGCCTGACGAATGGGAAGGACTCTGATGAACACATGGAGAACGTTGCTGCAGGCCCAGCACTCTGAAAGTGTGCGTGCTGCCCACGGCCTGCTCCAGCAAATGAATACACATATGCATAACTCTACACTTCTGAGGCATAATCCCATTAATTTAAATGGGATTACTCCTGGGCTTAAATTCCTGCAGGATCAGCACTGAGATCTGTGGCTGCAGCTGCTGGTTGCACAATCAATGGTGTAACAACAGCTTTGCTCATTCAGGGAAGGAGTGCTGTTGCTGCCCCACTGTTTTGGACTTGGAGGCTCTTGGCTCTCCCATGTGCTTGAAACTCAGGGATTACTGAGAAGGCCCCACTGGCTTCACATTCCCATTGCTCATATGATCAAATGTGAAACCTCAATTCTAAGGTCTCCCGAATATAAGCTTTGCTTAATCTCCCCTTACCTGCAAAGCTAATTCAAGCCTTCTATGGTTCCTGCCTCTCCAGCAACACCAGGCTTCATGGAGGATTTTTTTTTGTCTGCCACTGTTCATGGATCACCTTAACTGCTTTGATCAGTACAGTACAAGGAACCCTTCCCCCTTGCTTATCTTCTCTAAACAAGCATATTTCCTCCTGCTTAACATCTTTCTGCTAATCTTCTCCATCCTGCTGGAGCAGACTACCACTTAAAAGAAATATTGTCTCTGCTCACCCTTGGGTCATTTTGGTCAGTAGACCCCAGCGGCAGCCCAGGATAAATATATTATCTGCAAGAGGAAAGTTAGTTACAGCTGAAGATGAAAAAGTGCTGCCTTGCAGCATGCATTGATCTTCTTTTCTACATAGTTGCTGATTTTTGTCGGAAATCGCCTGGCTGCTTCTTTTTAAAATGAATCAATAAGTGACTGTTTCTTAATAAATAGCTATATAAATTAATTAATAAATAGCTTACACTTAAGGGCTGATGCACGACATGTATATGTATGTCTAACACAGATTTGGGAGAGGCAGTCTCTGAGGGAAAGTTAATTTCTTTTGTTTTACTGTGTGTATTTAAACATTTTGGTTTTAGGGAAAAAAAAAATCTCCCACTGGAGACCTTTTATGCCAAGTTTGAGCCTGAAGCAAATTTTTACGGCTGAGTTGCAGTAACCCCTTGAATATAGGGGCTTATAATGGAAACTCTGACAAACCCTTAGCTAAAGTGCTTCTAACAGATGTTTCTGTAATGAAAGCTGTGCGGAATAGGCAACAGAGAGCAAACTCTACTTTGTATTTTGCAAAGATTACAAGTGATTGTGCACAATTCATGAAGTGATGGTGGCTTTAACCCAAATCACCACACTCACACTGGGCTGCACACTGGGGATGTGCATAAATTAACAATAATCCTGTTTTGGTAAAGCAGCTAGCTGTTGAATGTAACTTCCCGCCTCTCTTGTATAGATTTGAAAATACAGGTCATTTTGCAGTCCTGAAGGGCAATTCAACCATCTGGTAGCGGTAGTGATGATAAATATGATCTTGTTCATAGTGTCCCAGAGATGGATGCCATCATTGTTCAATTAAACAACTGGTCTGAACAGAAACCAAATGCACTCCTCCATAACTGAGAGGAGTCTTTGCTGTTTTCCCATGCTGTGGCATCTTTGGCAGACTCTGACCTCTTTGTCTCCTTCCCTGGAGGGCAGATGAGTGCAACTGGGTGGCTGTGTTGCACAGTGCTGGCTTGTCTGCAGACAGCATGGGCTCGAGAAGGTTGGGATGCTCTGGGGATGGAAATGGGCAGAGAATAAGACAGCTGTGCACTCACAGCACATTGGTAACCCAGAGACCCAGATGTTTTGGCCCATGGTCACTGAAAAGTTGAAGCCTGGCTAAAAGAGAATTAGTAAAAGAAAAAGAGCTCCAGTCTATAGCTTCTTCAGAATGGGAGGTTTTAATTCTAGAAATGTTACCAGAGTGTGTTTTGGTTTTTGTTCCAGTCTTCCTGCCTGTGCTCATTAAGTGGAGATCAGAGTCACTGGACCATCATCAGAGGGTGTGTTTGATGGTGCTGTGGAGACCTTGGCAGTCAGCTGCAATCCACACAGGGCTCATGGAGCCTTCAGAGGCAGGATGGAAATGACATTTATGTATGTCATAAAAGCATAAATTTGTTCCAATGCCTTCCTCTTTATCACAGTGTTTTGCCAGGCTGAATTCCTTTTGAGCAAATAGCAACAATAATGTGTAATTAGTGTTCTCCTGGTTAATGCTCTATTAATGTGCAGTACTCAGAAAAATGCAGTCCTTGGGACTGTATTTGTAGAATCATCATAGAATCATAGAATGGTTTAGACTGGAGGGGACCTTAATGATCATCTCGTTTCAATCCCCTGCCACAGGCAAGGTTGCCCCCCACCAGCTCAGGCTGCCCAGGGCCCCATCCAACCTGGCATTGAATGCCTCCAGGCATGGGCCATTCTCAACTTCTCTGGGCAACTTGTTCCAGTGCCTCACCACCCTCTGAGTAAAAAATTTCTTCCAAACATCTAGCCTAAATCTCCCCCCTTTTCGTTTAGAGCCATTCCCCCTTGTCCTTCTATCCATCATAGCCTTGCAGGTAGTTTAGAGTAACTGTGTTCCCTGTGTGAAAACTCCACTCTCATCCACATAGAATCATAGAATCATAGAATTAGCTAGGTTGGAAAAGACCTACAAGATCATCCAGTCCAACCATCCACCTACCACCAATAACCCCACTAAACCATGTCTCTCAACACTATATCTAAATGTTTCTTAAAGACCTCCAGGGATGGTGACTCAACCACCTCCCTGGGCAGCCCATTCCAGCGCCTGACCACTCTTTCACAAAAGTAGTGTTTCCTAATGTCCAGCCTAAATCTCCCCTGGCGCAACTTGAAGCCATTCCCCAACGTCCTGTCACTAGTTACAAGAGAGAAGAGGCCGACCCCCAGCTCACTACAACCTCCCTTCAGGTAGTTATAGAGAGCGATAAGGTCCCCCCTGAGCCTCCTCTTCTCCAGACTATCCCGGCTCCCTCAGCCGCTCCTCATAAGGCCTGTGCTCCAGACCCCTCACCAGCTTTGTTGCTCTCCTCTGAACACGCTCCAGGGCCTCAATGTGTTTCTTGCAGTGAGGGGCCCAAAACTGGACACAGTACTCGAGGTGGGGCCTCACCAGGGCTGAGTACAGAGGGACAATGACTTCCCTACTCCTACTGGCAACACTATTTCTGATACAAGCCAGGATGCCATTGGCCTTCTTGGCTACCTGGGCACACTGCTGGCTCATGCTCAGCCGAGCATCAACTAATACCCCCAGGTCCGTTTCCTCTACACAAACTTCCAGCCACTCTGCCCCAAGCCTGTAGCGTTGCCTGGGGTTGTTGCGGCCAAAGTGCAGGACCCGGCACTTGGTCTTGTTGAACCTCATCCCATTGGCTTCAGCCCAGAGATCCAGCCTGTCCAGATCTCTCTGTAGGGCCTCGCTACCCCCAGGCAGATCAACACTTCCTGCCAGCTTGGTGTCGTCTGCAAACTTACTGAGGGTGCTCTCAATGCCCTCATCCAGGTCATCAATAAAGATATTGAAGAGGACAGGCCCCAGCACCGACCCCTGGGGAACACCACTCGTGACCAGTCGCCAGCTGGATTTAACTCCATTCACCACCACTCTCTGGGCCCAGCCCTCCAGCCAGCTCCTTAACTGGCAGAGTGTACCTGTCCAAGCCACGGGCTGCCAGTTTCTCCAGGAGAATACTGTGGGAGACAGTGTCAAAGGCTTTGCTGAAAACCAGGTAGACCACATCAACAGCCTTTCCCTCATCCACCAGACGGGTCACTCGATCATAGAAGGAGATCAGGTTGGTCAAGCAGGACCTGCCCTTCACAAACCCATGCTGGCCGAGCCTGACCCCCTGGTTGTCCTGCAAATGCCATGTGATCTCCCTCAGCACAATCTGCTCCATAACCTTCCCTGGCACCAAGGTCAGGCTGACAGGCCTGTAGTTCCCCGGATCCTCCTTACGACCCTTCTTGTAGATGGGAGTCACATTGGCAAGTCTCTAGTCTTCTGGGACCTCTCCAGTTGACCAGGAACGCCGACAGATGATGGAAAGCGGCTTGGCTATCTCCTCTGCCAGCTCCCTCAGTACTCTCGGGTGGATCTCATCTGGCCCCATGGACTTGTGGCAGTCCAGGTGGAGTAGTAGGTCTCTGAGTGCTTCCTCCTGAATCATGGGGGATTTGTTTCGCTCCCCATCCAAGATTTCCAGGTCAGAGAGTAGAGTGCTCTGAGGACAACTGGTCTGGCTTTTAAAGGCAGACGTAAAAAAGGCATTGAGAACCTCAGCCTTTTCATTGTCCTCAGTGGCCACATTCCCAGCCGCGTCCAGTAAAGAATGGAGATGTACTCTACTCCAATGAATAGAGGCATAAGTACTGAAAAACTGAAATGAAACTGTAGTTAATACATCCTTCAAGCACTACTGGGAGAAACCAGACCCCTAATTACAGAATCTCAAATTGAAGCTGGCAGGGACCTCTGGGTCCACCTGGTCCCATCTGAATCCCTGCTCAAGTAGGGCCACCTAGAGCAGGACCACATTCAGATGGTTTTTGAAGATCTCTAGATTGACTTTATCAGTTCACTTTTGAGGTCATTGTCATGTTACTTCCAGTGCCATGATAATATGAAAGCATGTGCGTTCAGGACTGCTTCCTGGAGTGGGTTCCTCTTTGTCGTTGAATTTGTTGCTGTTGTGGATTCAGAAGCGTTCAAGCTACCTGCCACAATGAAGCTGTTCTAGCCTTTCAGGATGGCTCAGGGCATTAGCATGTTGTTGTCTAAATTAAGATGTCCATTGAATGTACTATCTTGCCACCTGCTATTAATTTCTCAGTTATCCACTCCTTGGATACAGCTTGGCTGCAGCTCTTTACAGTTTTCCTGACTTTCTTTCTCTGCTTTTTGTTTGTCACGGTCCTGACACAGTTTCAAACAATGACCTTCCCAGATGCCACCTTTGGTACATCAGAGCTGAAAGGGTGTAACAGTTGCCCCAGCTTCCCTCAAGCAGAGCACAGCCTGCCCTGGGACAAGGAGGTCGTCGTCATATACTTGCCTCCTCACCATCAGTTTTGTTGTTCTGAGAAGCTCAATGTTTCTACCAGCTATCCCTTATCTTTCTGTGGTGAAGCTATCAAGAAGCAGCAGATAGCTTTTTTTCTGAGTGGAACCAGTAAATTTGTTGTAACATATTCAAAAGTTGGGAATTTACGTTTATCTTAGCTGAGGGACAAATAATACAATTGTAACTGTAAGCAGAGAGGAAAGGAGACCTGGAGAAGTGCAATACAGGAACAGTCTCATGAGAACACTCTCTCAAGCTTACCTTTCATCAGTCACTCTGGCTTAAAGGGATAAATATTTTATACCTTCCTTTACCTACACCACAGCCACCTCAAGTTGCCTCATGGCAACTTTGGCCCTATACTTTTCTATCCTTAACAGACCCCTAATAATCCTACTCTGGAGAATCTGTTTTGATATTTAAGGGAGTTACACTTGGGGGAAATAAATTGTAATGAAGTATTCACTGTTTGGACTTAGGAACCACTGATTTCTGATTTGCCTGCCAAAACTGACTCCCTACAAAATCCTGGACAAAGCACAAGTGTGCATATTTTAGGTGTCAAAAAATCAATAGCTGTTCTGGACTGAAACTTTCACTAGCTCTGTTTCTGTAACTGAATGTCCAGACAGCCAAATTTCATCTCAAATAAGCATTATGGTCAGTAAAACACATGGACAGTATATAAATGCTATAGATACTGTTTTAATGGAAAACACCGAATAGTGTATTCTGCTTATTCTTTAAGAGGATAATAGTAACATCCATCTTGAATGATCACCACGAGGTCAAATATGACCCATGGCAGTGAATGACTTCCACTACATAAATAAATATATTTATTTCATCCAGTGCAATGCTCTCTCTCATAGTCTGTATTTTTGGCATCTATTCCACTGTCTGGCTTCTTGGCAGGAGGCTGTGCAGGTTGTCAGAGGAGATGGAGCAAACTGATACATCCCTTTGCTGCCCATTTGAAATGCTGGCTATCTTCCAGACATTAATCTGTTCCTCTCACTTAGACTCATGTATGAACAATAAATTAGCTAAGAGTGAGCAGTGACGTACTCTGAAACTTTATATGTGTACATATTTAAGAGCATCCATTAAAAGACATTAGAATTCAGGATATATTACTGCATTCAGTCTAAACAAAGGGATACTAAGGTGCAGAGTGGTAGAGAATCATACCCTTTTAGTGCTCAGCCTTTTAGATCATGAAACGTAATGATAGATTTTAATTAGCAACCTCATCTTGGTTTGTGATATCTTTATCTCCAACAATTTATTGTATCAATTCAGTTCATGGTAGAAAAGTGGCTATGAAAGACATGGACCAAGGGTTAATTTCTGCCTGCCTTTAAATCGATGGCAGAACACCCAATGACTTCAAAGAATGAAGACCTCACCTGACTTTTCAGCTGGTGTAAGTTGACATACCTCCATATCCTCCAATAAAATCAACGAAGTCTTGATGATTTATTGCAAGTGAAAATCTGGCCCTTAAGCTATTAAGGCCTATAATTTATAAAGCTATAGTTATGGAACTATAATTCCATCAAGGGTTTCTGGCAATATCATGAACCAGAGTTAAGTGAATTGTGCAAATAAATGTAATGGTCTTGCAGTGCAGTGGAAATACCTCCCTCTTTCTAGTTAAGACTCTTAGCACAAAGATATTAAAATATATTTTATCCACTCACAGCAATAATTGGAAAAAAAGTGTTAGCTGCAGACTTGAGATACCATGGGCACTGAATCAAAACACACATTTTGAAGCAGCCATTCTTAAACTGTGGATGGTCCCCAGCACTGCTGTGAGAACTCCAGGCATAACATCTCCTCTTGAGTCTGATTTGTCTGTTAGTTGTCATTATCTACCAGTTTTGATATAAGGGTTCTAATTTCAAAGCTAAACGCATCCAGATACCACATAGGTGTCTGGACTTCTGTAAGTTTGTGATGTAAAGTAACAACTGTGTGTGCATGAACAGCAGGAGTGCTTGGAGCCCCACAATAAGGAGGGAACAGCATGGGTGTTTTTGAGTTAGGAACACAGACTGTGAATGAAGGAATTGATAGTACGCTCTTCTTTTCTGTCCTCTTTCCCCATCCCAATTGTAAATCTGTATTTGGATAATTAGTCACCCAATTAGACATAGTCATACACAAACAATAAACGTTCTTGCATACTTGAACTAGGCCTGTAAAGCTGTATGTATACCTTCAACTAAAAATCTCACTCTTCTGGTTTCTCTGATGACTTTTAGGTTTCTGAAAATGCAATGAAACCCACAAGTAATTAATCTTCATTAGAAAGACATGTCTGAATCACAACCCTGAATCTGAAAAAGTCTGGGACTTGAAGGAAGAAGGTTCAATTTGGACCACGTGTGATAATTTTGAGGATACACTACTGTTTTGACTAGGAAAGACATACTTTTTCTGACTCAGAAATCAAGGCAAACAAAAGAAGAAATTAAAAAAAAAACCCTCAGAAAAAGAAAAGTTTTGAGTAACACATTGTCCCCTTCACATTCACTCATGTAGCACAGGATTTTTCAAGAAACATGCTCAGCTGTGTACATGAGACATCAGTCCCAGGTCCAGATATTTGTAACATCTAGTGATTGAAAAGTGACTTCAAATATAAATCTGCCTTGTGCCACAGTAAACTTTATTTTCTCTATCTTTGCTCAGTGAGGACCATAAAGAAAATAAATGACAGATTTCCCCTGTGGAAAACTCTGGTTGAATTTAATATTGGTGATACTATGAGGATCTTCAAGGATGAGGGACTGTAAAAAAAGTCAAAACTGCCCTCTGAATTCAGCAGATTTTCTGTGCTATTAAACAGCATTTTATGTGTAATTTCTTGTTAAAATTAAAATGATTAACCTCCCTCCCATTGTTTCATTTCTAATTCTTGTTGAAGTCACTGAAAATGGGGTACATGGTTAAAGTTTATTACCTGCTTAAGCAGTGCTTTGCTGTACCAGGCTTAGGCATGATCCTAAAATTAGAACATTGTTTTTTATTTTCTTCTAGCACAGGTGCTATCACAATATTTCTTCCACGCTGGGATACAGATCATGGTATTCATCCCAGTAGATGTCTCCCAGGATGCAGAAAAAGCCACTGTTGCTTAAGGCTGAAGATGTGCTTTAGAGAGAGAAGAATTGAATCTGGGAATTTGCAATGATACAGCTGAAGAACCAATCCTTGCTAATAATAAAAGAGTTAATCTTAAAAATCTTTTTGGTAGTCTATGCTGAAGGGACCCAAGAATGATAATTAGCTCAAGTTTTTAAATACACCAAACAGTTTTTAATACATGCACATAATTGTGGGGAAATGATTCATAGAGATGCAGGCAGATCTGAAGTGAAAAACATCTCAGAATAACTTGGATGGATGATGGCATACATCAGTTCCTTGTAGGAACAGGAACCTAATAATTGAAACCTCAAATAAGGAAGCCTCTTCTTTATATGGGAATTTTGCCAGAAGGCCAGTGCTTTAGTACGGGCTCGTTGATGAGTTCCTCTTACCACAGTAGACATGACTGCACACTGTACATTACTGTTTACTGTCATACTGTTGGTTTAATTGACTGCAATGTGTCATTTGATTTACTAAGCTACAATGAGGCAAACAGATACTTCACTGAAATATTTTAACATAGCTCTAAATTAGCTCAAGAAGCAAACTCCAGATATAAATTTTCCTAGCATTTGGAATAATTTATTTTCCACCATATGAAGCAATTTGTAAAGTGTGCAGGCTAAGATTGCCCTGGATTCCTGTTCAGCCCACTCTCAGGTCCGGTGTGCGGTGAATGCACAGGCATTTTTCATGTGCAGTGCAAATGGGTAATGTGGGAGGTGAGGGCACAGGGTGGCTTTGGCTCAAGCAAAGATTGCTTTCCCCAGACAAGCAGCCCTACACAATTCTCCAAAACCAGTAGTGTTGCAGAGCTGCTCTTTCAATCACAGAAGTCCTGTAGTCACCTGAATGTACTGAAAACATCTAATCTACATCTTGACTAATAAATTAAATATTGCAAGTGGATTATACCAGGGCTGGCACTTGTCAGCACTGTTATATTGCTAGAAAAGTCCCCAGCAGAGCCCAGGAATTAGCATGGGTCAGCCACCCCTCCCAGTAGGACACCTGGAAGAGGTTACAGTGATTCAGAGGGCCAAATAGAAATCCCAGTCACAAAACACCCTCTCTGTAATCATTTTGATCATTGTCTTTAAAAGAACCTGACACAGGGCCAGGCACAAGAGCAGATAAAGCACATCTTTAATGAGAGTGCTAATGTGAGGCTCCATGCTGGGCTGCAGGCAGCAGCGGGGCCTGAGGCCCAGCACAAAGGCCTCATCGCAGTTCCTGGGGGAAGCCAGGCCTTCTGCTGGTGCAAACCTTGTGGGAGGGCTGGAGGATTACCCAGCCCCACTTGGGCAGGTGCCAGAGGTTGAACAGAACAACCCGAGCAAGCTCACGCTGCATCCCTTGTTTAGTTTTTGTCTCTGCCTTTGGAGGATTAGTGAGGATTTGCCATGCAGAGCTGCACTAGTCTCTCCTGCTTTGTCTGGATGCACACGGTCAGCCCACCCCAGCCAGACCCTCCAGCCTTTCACGTCACCGCCAGCCCCGGCAGAGCAGTATGGATGCTTTCCTACTTTCCTCTTGCTGCAGAAGCCCCTGTGAGGGGATGAGCATGGCCTGGGGGCTGCCCACCTTTGCCCCTTATATATGTGGGGGGTGAACAGCCACCTTGTGTGCCCGTGCTCTGCTCCTGCCCATTCCCAATCGCCTGTTTTCCACCCACTCCAAGGCCATGCTCTAGGTGCTATAGCACTTTTGTTTTTAATTAGGGCTTGATACTAATTGCCTTCAATGAAGTTATTTTCTCACCACAGCTGACCAAAGCCAGAAGACATTAAGTCTATTCCCTAATAAATCATTTCTCCTGCTCCCCAGGGTGGAGACAAAGAGTGAATAGGCAGTAGACACTGCCTTGGCCTAATTGTCTCCTAAAATATGCAGGCAGCTCCCACAGCAGTCATCAGACAGGCACACGTGCAGCTGGGGGGGGGGACCTTGTGTTGGTATTGATGCCCTCATGCTGTGGGACGATTGCCAGCATCCCGCGCCTACTTTAGCTCTGGATGTTGAAGAAGAGGAGGGGGCATCTCCTTAAAAGCAGACAAAAGAAGCCTCCCCTCACCCCCTGCTACAAGACAAAGGCTGGAAATAAATCTTCCCTTCCTACTGACTGGGCAGATTCGGGGAGAGAGATGCAAGCAAGGGAACACTGACACAGTTAAAAAATAAAAAGGATTCTGTGAATCAACACTGGCTTGGCACTGCAGCCTGACAAATCCTACCCTAATCCATGCAAAACCTCCCAAACCAGCCAGTGAAATGCACAGGGAAATTCTGCTGGCCTGAATTTGCCTGCCACCTTTATCATGGATGGCACTACTCCCCCCAGAGCTCCTGATAACCCCCTCCATAGTTCCTGGCCCCAAAAACTGAACTTCATCCTCAAAATTGTGCCTGAACTGAGCCCTCTGCTTCTGTAACACACTGCCTGGCCTCAGGTGATATAATTCATACCAACAGGGAAGACTTGATTCCTGCTTAAATAAGAGACATCATAGAAAAATAGGGCAGAGGGGGACTCAGAGGAGCTGTCTAGCCTCTTTCCATCGCCTCCAGTTAGCATTAGTGAGAACAACCTTCTCCTGGCAGACTTGTGCTCAGGGTCACTCAGGTGTTGCCCCTTGAAGCAGAGACAAGCAAACACCTTTCCTTTTGTCAGCTCATGCAGCTGCCCAGGCTCTCTCTGCTTTCTGGTAAACATATTCTGCATCTCTGAATTACAATGATAATTAATGGAAGCTGAGGGCCAGATCTCCACCTGGGAGGAACTGGCAGGGCTCTGGGCAGGCGTTGGAGATGTATCAGTTCAGACAAGAGCCTGACCATGCTCCTGAAATCAGTGCAAGCTCCTGGAGTCAGCGCGATCCCAGGCTTTGCTCTGGTGTCAGAGGTGCCAAGGAGGAAGACCACAATAGGTGGTCAGCACTACAGCTGATGCAGTGCTCTGCCTTGAATCAGGAGCTGGATTAAGGCAGTGAAATCAAGGAGAGCATTGCTTTTCCCAGACTACCCGATTACAGTGAAAAAAATAGACCTCGTTATTACAGAGACGAAGATTAAACACACACGCACACTCACGAGACACACAAAAGAGAAATATTAAAAGTACCTTCACATTTTCACAACGTTGGTGTTAGATTTCTGATTGTCCTATTTCACAACACTGCAAAGGATCTTATGGGGATTGATGGTTCTGCAGGGCAGAGGCTGTGCCTTTATTTTCTTTGGGAAGTACCTTGAGCGCTGTTGGTTCTTGCTACCAGAGAGAAATAACAAAAATCTGAAGGCATAAGACAAATATACTCCTTCAAGAGTTTCTAATAAAATGATAATGTTGAGCAAGGCTGCCAGTATGTTCTGTGTCCAGATGCACTGCAGCAGAAGGGAAGAATTTAACATGTTTTGAAAATGCCAATTGTCTGTTGCCAAAGATGCTTATGATCCCACTGCCAGCAGGGTAGGCGGCGGGGATTAAGATGTCAGAGGAGACGTCATTCTACCTAGGCAACATTGGTTTCACTGAAGAAGACAATGCAAAGACAGTACTGTTTCCTATAAGGAAGATTCCTTTTTCTCTTGTCTTACATTCTGAGTTCTTCACTGTGGCAAAGCTACTTTTGTAAAAGCCCTTTGTATTCCCTGGGATATATTTAAGGTGATAGTAACCAGGACATAGGATGGAGGTATTTTTCCATCTACAAAAGGGACTTCTGAGGACTTCCATGCCTGTAAGTATCTCCTGGTCCTCCATTGCCACATGGGTGTCTGGGATGGATACTAGAGTTGCCACGTTGCAGGGGGAAAGTAGACCAAGGTCATGTCCAATGTGTGAGTAAGAAAAACATATGGATCTCCAGTGTCCTGGCTCGTGTGCTCAGCATTCACTCAGCCCAAACTGTAAGCAGAGGTTCCACGCAGGCTGGTGAAGCCCCTGTTGTCCTCATCTTCTAGCTGCACTGCTGCATCCTGGGGAAGAGTAATCTCTGTGTTTCGCAGACAGGGTCAAATCCAGCTTGCATGTTTGGCCTTTCTGGAATGTCTCCTGATGATCCTGTTTCCTTCAGACTTTTTCTTTCCCTTATGGCTTTCTCCAGAACATTTGCTATAGGCTGAGCATGAGTTTGGATCCCTAATCTTGTCAGTGCAGATTTCAGAGGCCTTTTTATAACCTCTGCCCAGTTCAGACATTTTAAGCATTTGCTTAAATCCCTGCCCACTGGGCCAGCATTGACCACATGGTTAGCCTGAAATGTGATTAGAAGCCATATTTCAGTGAGAGTTAAGCATATGCTTAAATTCTGCTCTAAATGGATACTTTCTTGAACTGGAGCCTGCATTTTTTTGTATGATCCGTCTTTGCTCCTCCACATACCTTTACTGCAAATTATTCTACAATACACATACGGTTCAGAAAGTATAGCTCTGTGGCTTTTACTCAAAAAGCTCAATTGATACATCACATACTTAACCTCTTGAACAAAGGAGTTAACTTTACAGGATCAATTTACATGCAAGGGCCAAAGCTTTTGGATGGAAACTAGCTGTCATGTGGTGTGCAGTCGAAAGAGCAAACAGCTTATTCATTTTGATAGCACTGGATTCAGAAACAAAACACAGACGGCAGAAAGAGTCTGCCCAGATTTCCAAACATAACGCTTGTGCCTGCAATAAAGCGTATTTATTTAAACCTTCTCTCTGTGCTTGCAGTCAGTTATTAGACTTAACTCCCAATTTCCTCATATTAGATGGTTCAAACTGGCCCTACCGCTCATGCTCTGATGTCCATCGTGTATAGGCAGCTCATACTACAGTGAAAAGGAATAGTATTTCTGTGTGAGCATTGATACCAGTGCTCCAATAGGCATCAAACACTGGACTCATTTGTCAGTGGGACGTTTGTGCAATAATATGTGCCACTCATTGGACCCACAGACTCCCAAGCTTTGAGGATGATTCTCTGAATGGCACTCACACACTCTTCATATAGTTTCTTCACTTTACGTGTTCAATTATCCTTCCTGCATTAATCATTTGCAACTCTAGGCCCTCAGATGTGCTCATTTCACTTTCAATGTAATGAATGCGCAGGCTATTAAGATGATGACTTAAGTCTGTTAGTGCTTGGCCATGCAAACTTAACCCCTGTCGGCAAATACTTGGTCACAGAAATGGCCTCATTAAACTGTTGCTGCTGTCTTCAAGTGCTTGCTCTGTAAAGCTCATGCGGGCTGATCCTGCAGGGACTGATCCAAAACTTACTGAAGGGAGTGGGAGCTCTTCTATCATTTCATTGAGTATGGCATCAGGATTTTAAGGAAAAAAAAAAAAACACATTAAAAGAATGAATTCAACTGCTTTAGACAGAGGTTATTTATAATGTAATATGGCATCATCAGTTGCCTCCAAAATTAATTCAGCAGGACACCTACAATTTTTTGCATGTCCACCTACAGTTGTATCAATTGAATATGGAAAACCAGAAATAAAGTGACATTTGCGGGTTATTTTTTCCTGTTTTCTGAAGATGGATTTAGAGAACATTTCTATCAAATTCCTTTACTGTGTACCCAGTTTTATGTTACTGATTGGTACTGCTCTGTGGCGTTGCATAGGATCAAACTCAGGTATTAAGTCCTGCATTTATGGATGTCCCATTATGTCTGCGTGACTGCAGTGACCAAGGAGTCACAGCTGGGTGAAGCAAACATACGAGCAGCAGAGAGGGAGTGAAAAAAATAGGGAAAACATGTTTTATATCAAAACCAGCCATCTGGGCTCATTGCCTGTCCAGTGGAAATAGGCTGTAAATGGGACAGTACTCAGTCTCTAGACTCTCACTAACCGCGGGGGAATTCTGACCCCACTGGGAATTCCCAATTTAAACTAACAGGCTCAGCACAACTCACAGTGCTGAGATAACTGAGTTTTGGATGTGATTCCTGAGTCAGGCCCTTTACCTACACCTATGGAGCCACTCAGGGCAAGGGCACAAGCTAGACACTCTCCCTGATCAATTATTAATTAGCATGTTCACTTGAAGGGCTTTGATGTGACTCAGCCAGCATTGCCCAAGGTCTAGTGGCACAGTTCTCACAGAGGAGAGCAGGGGCCACCAGGTAACAGGGAGGTGGCCATTCTGGTTATGTGGTGCAGAGCTCAATGGACGTGAGCTACATCACTGTTTGCACTGAAGAACATGTAAATCTTAGAACCATAGAATGGTTTGGGTTGAAAAGATCTTTTTTTTTTGAAAGAATCTTTAAAGATCCTCTAGCCTTACCCCTTTCCATAAGCAGAGACATAATTCACTAGATAAGGTGATCCAAAGTCCCTTCCAACCTGACCTTGAACACTTACAGAAGTGGAGCATCCACGGCTTCTATGGACAGCCTGTTCTATGCCTCACCACCTTCATCGTAAATAATGTCTTCCTTATATCTAAACATACACTTCTGTAGTTTAAAAGAATCACCCCTTGTAGAATATTACAGGCTTTAATAAAAAGTCACTTCTTCACTTCCCATCTTTCCTATCAGCTCCCTTCTATAAAAAGGCTTCTGTACGGTCTCCTAGGAGCCTTCTCTTCTCCTGGATAAAAACCCCCAGCTCTCTCAGCCTTTCTCTGTGTGAGAGGTATTCCAACACTCTGATCATTTCTGTGGCCCTCTGGACCCAAAGTGTCCTGTCTTGTTTTATTTACCAATGCAGATTTTGCCCTTGACCCAGGCATCATTTTTTACATCTAGGTTGTATGACAGCACTGCTTCAAACTGACATGGTAAGTCTAGCTCCTACACTCATGAGCATTAGCAGAAAGGGTGAAGAGACAGACCACAAGGGATGCGTGGGTCCCTTTGTCCATGCCACACTGCTCATTGCTGAGGTCACTGTCTGCCTGCAGAGCCAAAGTACTGGCACTAACAAAGCTCATCACCCCAACAGCCAGTTCAGCTGGTAAGGCAGACCCAGGTCAGGAAATAGGCTTTCTACTTCAGCATTTAAGACATAATGCAATAGGGACAGATTAGTTTTTTTTGGTTCTGCTTTCAACACCAATACTTGCGATCATCACTACTAGATAGAAACCAAATCTAGATGCCTCTTTGCATCTCTTTTCAATGCCAGATGAATGTTTATTCACACCTATAGTTTGTTCCTTTTTGAGGTTTTCTTTCTTGCAGAACAAGAACAAGAAGCTCTGCATGATTTTGGCACAAACCCTACACATCTTGCCCCAGGCCATGTGATGAGTAGGGATGTAAGCATACTCACACAGGTTAGTTCTCAGCACACCTGAGAGTATCCTTGTCACATGCTGCCTGCAGAACTGTTCTCTCTTTCTGGAAAACATGAGGAAGTGGGCATCTAACACTTCACATGTTTGAAAATCCCAAATGCAGTACTCAACACTTCTAGCATCACTTGTAGCAGCATGAGTGTTTGTGAAAGGTCGGATCTTTCAGGACTAGGAAGTGTTCCAGAAGTAGTCAAAAGCAAAATAATAGCTCTAGCTGTGCTGTGTCGAAAGGTGTTGCTAACAGGCAGAGTTCAGACACTGGGCCCTTTGCATGAAGAGCAGCCTTGCTCAGCAAGCTTTGAAATGTTGTAGAAAGTCATGAGGGTTGAACCCGGAAACCACATCTCAAAGCAAGTTTTTCTGGGGCCAAGAATGTATTGGAGAAGTGTTTGGGGTATTGCACAGGTGAGATTTGCTGTAGCAGCTCCATGTGGTTAACATTTGTGCTTGGGGGTGGGAGCTACATGTAACAAGCAGCAAGGGAGGGCTGCTTGTGTGCTTAGCATTCTGTGTGTGACATTATTCCCATACTTTTACTGAAGCACTGCCCCATCTGTCCTCCTCTGGATGGATATAATCTCATGACCTTGTATTACTGAGGGGTGACAGCTTGGGTGCTGGCCCTTCTCCTTGCTCTTTGTCCTCTGCCCCATTCAGCTGGAGATATCTTTATCACCAAGGTCCACTCCATGTAAGTGCACAGAAATAAATACAGCCTGAGCTGGCTGTCCTGCTTTCATATTTGCTTGCATAACTATTTAGAAGTTATCAATATGTTCTGGGCAGATCCACACAGCTTTTGTGATCGAGAAGGAAAAGAAATAGTCTCTGGTCATTAAGTGCTATTTGCACAATCACTATTTGACATAGGCAATCCTGGCAATGAAATATCTGTCTCACTGGCTGCAAAGAGATCACTGAATCAATTATTTGCATTAAGATTTTATTCCTTCCCCTACTAGACATTTGTTCAGCTTGTTTATACTCACACCACATGGCCACAAGCTGTGCAGTTAGTAATAAATGAGGGAATACATTTATCTTTGGAAACTTAGGCCAAGCCAAAAACTTGATCACTTGTTTTTCTAGGAGAATAACACATGTGAGATTTAGTCAGATAAATCCCATTAGCAATAATGGGATTGCCTACGCTAATTGCCCATATAATAAATTCCGGTAACGACAGTTAGGATTTTACAGTATACAGCAGGTTTCTAGAAATGCCAGGAAGTACTGGGGCTTTATATCTCCCTAATGGAGTCTGAGAGGTGGGCTCTGCCTGTTGGACACCAACACCTAAAGCAGCATTTGCTTATCTCCTTCATTATCAGACCATAACCCGGCTGCCACTTCCCTGCCTTAGTGCCAGGCAGTGTCACTCTCAATATTTACAGAGGTATGAAGATTCCTTAAGTAAAGAACAAAAGCACATGTCTTCCAGAAATTCCCACCTGGTCTGCTGAAATTGTGGCCAAACTTAAACCAACCGACTGAGGCTGCCTAGCCATGAGGGGCCACTTTGGCTGACGGAGTTTCTTGCTGGGGCTGATGAAGATTGTTAATTTTTGCAGCACTCCATTTCTGTCTTGCTTTATTGTGTATTTTTGGAGTCAATTCAGGACAGCCAGTACATTTGGGTTTGCTTGCCCTGCCCCAAGGCAGTCTTGCTGGTAGACGAATGGAAGAATCTCGGCAGTTTTGCATGAAACTGCTGACATACATGCTGTGCTTCTGTTGTCCCTCTGCATTTCTCCTGCATTCCCAGCACCAAGCCCTTTTCCCCCTTCCTATCAGGCTCAACTTCCTTATTTACTTCTCTGGCCCCTTCCCATGCAAAAGGATGCATGGAGTAGGTACATGGAAAAAGAGGAGTCCAGTACACGTCAAATGCTGAAGCTTATGTAGGAAAAGCGTTATGCAATTTTCCCTGCCTAAGCTGCTTAAACGTTGTGAGAACAACACATTCCAGTAACTTTTTTGGAAAAAAGCCCTGTGATCAAGAGAGAGCATGATGCTGTTTACACACACAGACCCCGTGTTGTCTCCAAGCTGGTTATTTTGCCGGAGTATGGTTAAACTGAGCCCTCCAGAGCTGATGTGTTGGTAGAGACACACATCTTTCCTCCTTTCCCCCTCTTGTAGCTTAGAGCAGCCAATTTAAAATTTAATTTCCTGAAAGTCACCGTTCTCAGAAGCACTCTGCAGGGTGCCCACTCTACAATGAATCTATTTATATCTCCAGCCTGAGTAAAATGAAGCTACTATTTCAAAATCTATAAGGGTAAGTGGATCCAGTACTCACGTGGACATGCTCCTTTTCTGCTGGGAAGATTTAACACACGGAAACGTTAACAGGATTTACAAAATCCATCTGTTTGCAAAACCAGCATCTCCGCGTGCATTCAGTGCATTCAGATTTGTAAGTCACAGCAGGTGCATAAACTGTGGCTGACTCATGCAGCATGCAGAGAGACTAGTGCTGCTCCCCGTTTCCTCTCACTGACAAAGAGAACGTTTTCACCCCTCGGATCACAGCAAAAAGCTGATTCGAATTTGCCGAGTCAGAAAATTCAGAACTCAAATTGTTTGAATCAGTGGATTCAGTAGGGAAATTTTGAAAGTCGAAGCAGAGCAGTAACATTTCCGCTGGCATTTCAGAGCCCCTTACAGCTAAGGATCTCTAAGCTCCTTATAGATATTGATGAAATAAAGCTGCAGCATTCCCAAGTGCTGGGTAATTTTATTATCCTTTCTGCTAAGAGGAAAATGGAGACATGGAGAAAGTGGCTGGCCTGTGGTTTGTCTGCTCAGCTGCTGGACGAGAAGGCTGCAGGATTTCAGTCCAAACCGCAAGGCAGCATTGTTAGAGGAAAAGCTGTTGTCTCTTTCGGGGAGTGGGGAAAGCGTCTAGAGAGTTCTTCTCCTCCTGGGATAAATGCAACATATTCTGCCATTCTAATGAGAGCACAGGTCTTCTCTCCCCATCCGCTATGGTTCCCAAAGGATCACAACAGTTGGTGCAAGTTTGCTCTGCGCAGTCTCCTCGGAGGGACTGTAACGAGAAGGGACACCTCCCTCAGACCATGCACTTACATAAGGGACAGCTGGCATTTATGTGTACTCAGTTCAGGTGTAGGGTAAAAAGAGCCCTTTCTATCTGTTCAGCACTCCGGAATTGACCGGGGAATTTATCTTTCCAAACTCAAGTATGAAAAGCTCAAGTCTGATGAGGCAGTTTCATTTTGCTGTTTTTCCGTACTGTGTTTTCTTTTCCCTCCATATTTTTCCACTGAGTTTCTTTCAGTGAGTTGCTTTACATGTTGGACTTTGGATGGGTGTCCCATTCCAGGCCCAGCGGAGGAGGGGAAACCCCACTGCTTCAAGCAGTAGAATAAAGAAAAAGTTTAAACTGGCAGAGATATTAGGAAATTATGAAAACAGACAAATCCAGCAATGTATTTCCATTCCCCCTAGATCATTGCTGCCTTTGATTTAAATGGAAATCTAGTGACCTGAATCTCCTCAGAGCAAGGGTCAGTGGTTTCACGGGCAACAGTACTGCAGCATACTCCATCATGTGGGAATCAGTCCCTCCTGTTTGAAATCTGTACCTGAGCTTGTGGGTGGCCTCCCTGCATCACCCGTGGAGAGACAACAATTCCCCAAGCTCTCCTAGATCTGCTGCCTACTTTAGGATGGGTTAGCTACTACCTCCAAGGACGAGTTCCTCTCTTTTTGTTAATACAGGAGACTTACTGATGAGCTAAGAGGCACTTCTCTAGATACTACTTGCCTTCATCACTTTGGATGAATCCCATCCTTCCTTTCCAAATAAATGTCTAGCTAAACAAGGGTCAAAACCTTTATTACAGCCAATAATAGTATGGGTGGGATATGGCTTTTCATAGCTTCATGGCTGCTGCTCATGTGAGTTCTGCAGGCAGGAGATGGGGCTCGGCAGAGGCACTCAGCTTAGTTTAACTCTGCTGCTAGCAGGATTTAAGTTGCAGTGACACAAAGCTCAGAAGCTCATTTACCCTCTCTCTTGGATGCTTTTCGCAGGTCACTGAGATGTTTGCAGTCTGAATGTGGCCTGACAGATACCTTATTAATAGCAGTCTTCTGCATGCTGAGATCCACTACCCTCCTGCATACGCTAACTTACATTGCACCATGCTGGTGTCTGTATTTCCAGTGCTTCTTTACAATAACTTTAGGTGACAATATTGTAATGAAGATTTGTAGAGCTGTCTGTAGCACACAGTTGTTTTTACATCTTCAGTGCTTGTTTATTTTCTTTCTGTTTCTGAGGGTTTCTCGCTGTACTTCCTTTTTCTTTTTTTCTTCTTATTCTGGGAAAGAGATCTGTAAAGAAGGTGAGTCATGAGCCATGCGCACGGAGAATGGTCATGCTCACAGTCTCATTCTGCTTTCCTGTCAGGAGTTTTGAGTCAAGAAAGTGCTTTTGCCTGGAAATGCATCACCAGCATAGCTGGGTCAGCAAGTCTTGAATGGAGAGGCTGCTGAAGTAAGACCAGATCCTTCAGTTGTCAGCTCAAATGGACTGGAAATGACAGACTGCTGAGGCAGTGCCCTTCTACAAAGGGTCTTTGGCCCAACAGACACTCAGTGTTTGCTCCTCAATCTTTTAATTACCATGGACTAGCCCCTGACATCCTCTAGCTCGGGTTCCCTTATCCCTGCCCCATCCCCAGAGGTGTTCAGGGCCAGGTTGGATAGGCCCTGGGCAACCTGATCTAGTAGATGGCAACCCTGCTCACAGCAGTGGGATTGGAACTAGGCAGTCTTTAAGGTCCTTTCAAACCCAAACCATTCTATGATTAAATGATTCCCTGAGTAATTTGCCCTGGTAGCACATCTGACATCCATGCCACAATATGACATGTCCAGACGTCTGGGCTCGTTGTAGTCTAGTGTCATGTGCAGCTCAGAAGAGCAGAAGCAGGTGGTTGTGTTGGGACTATGGAGCAGCACCGGTGCCTTCTACTGTCCCTCTGATCCATGCGTGGAAACTTGGAGGTGAGTGCTTTGTTTGGAACGAGGTTGCTCCACAATTATGTCTCAGTATCTCTCCTGCTCTCAGCACTACCCAGCTTCCTGTTTGAGGTGAAAGGGAGTAGTTCCTGGTTGGGCTGAAGGTGTTGGAGGCCATTCCTCAGGCTGCCCTGTCGCAGTGCAGAATGAACCCAAGGCCCAGAAGGCCTCACAGTGGTCTGCTAGCTGTCACAGGAGAGGCACATGTCTCCAAAGGAGAAAGTAGCCCTTGTTCGGGCTGTGTCCCATCTGATGTGTCTTGACTTGTTTTGAAGAAACTCATTTTCATCTCGCTGTGAGCCTTGCAGTGCTTTGCAAGCTGTGCTTATTTTCTGAAGTAGACAGATGACATATGAAACCAAAATAAAGTAACTGAAAGTCTTCATTTTCTATTGCTGTTTGCTAGATGCAAAATAGCTTTTCCGGGAGGGCACCTCAACATGGTTCTCAGTTGCTGATTTTCCGGGGATGAGGAGGGGAGACATGCAAATGAAAGTTCTGTAGACACTTTCCCCAGCCACCACCACTGTCTGCTGTGCTACCCGTGGAGACCAGCTCTGCCTCTGTGTCCTCTCCCCTCCACACTGCCTGGAAGTACTACAGACTCCTGTGATGCAGAATAACATCTGAGGCCTTGCTCACATCTCAGAGAAACTTGACCTAGTTTCTCTATCAACACGCTTGCATTACCAAGCTTACCTAAGTAGCAGATCAGAGACTGAGCAAGATTTTAAACATTAAGGCTTTTTTTCTTCTGCTCAGAATTAAAATCAAAGAAGCATGTGGCTGACAAACAAAGCCTTATTTCTGTTTGATTTATTCTAAGCTGCCCTAGATATTTTGCACTTCTGTTGAGTGCAGTATTTTTACTGCAGGCTCATGGTAACATTGCAGAAATCCGGGAGAGACTGAGATTTCTGGATGTGCAGTAACTATGAGAAGAAATTAAACAGCGAGGAATATGCCCATGATAATAATAAAATTATTGTGAGGTTCCGTTATGTTGGACTATGCAGAAAGAATTAATGGAATTGACATTTATGTTAGATGCAACTTAATTTTTGATTGTGATGAGGTTACAGGAGGAGAAAATATCTAATCTCAATATAGGATGCCATCCAATTAAAGAGGTTCACATGTGGAGTAGTTTCACTTTCAGCTGCTTGGGCCAAGAACTTACTTTCTTCCAAAATGCCATGCTTAATGGCATTAATAAAACAGTGCATTTTCTGATAATGTCCCAAGGGAGGGAACTGCAGGGCAGTGGGAATAGCAGACCCTGTCTTTATGGAATATTTTGCCCCAAATGTGGCCTTGGACTCTATTTCAAGCAATGAAATTAAATAGTGGCCCATAAAAAGGGGAGTCAAAGAGGAAATCTCCACCTAACAGCTTTATTCTCCTGGAAAAAAAATCTGGTCTTCAAAGGGTAAAGGCTATTTTCCTCAAGGAATTGGTTTTATTACACCAACATAAGGGTAACTTTGATAGCATAGCTATCAGAATGAGAGGATTTGACAAGCAAAGCAGTCCTGAGGTAGATGTAACTCAAGCCTCTTCTCTTACATCAAGACACACTGCAGTGGCCTGGCGAAGATGTTGAATGCGACTGCAATGAACACACAGAGTGTTGCTTAATTTTGGAGATCTTCTCCTCATGTGCAGCCTGGTTTATTTTGGAGTTTGCTGCTGCCAGGAAGTGCTGCAGCAGGGCCATAAGGTTTCTAAGGCAGATGTGGGATGTCTTCATCTAGCATTTTGCTTATCTCATCCACCACCTGGTGTCAGACATGACTTCTGAAGGCTATTGTCTGCAGTATGGTAATATAGAACAGTGTCAGCAGTTATTTTATATGGTGGAGGTTATTTTGCCAGATAAACATTATGACTGAGTTAAGGCACGATGGGTTGTTTTTCTCCATGTTTTTGTGACAAGTCTGCCCAAGGCTATCTGGCCACGCTTCACAGCACTGCAGAAAGAACTTCTCTTTTGCTCACAAATTCATCCAAATGTCCAAGTTCTTCTTGTGTTGTCCTAAGCTAAAATCATTCCCTTTTGTCTTTAAAAGACAAAAAAAAAAAGAAAAAAAAAAGGGCAAGAAGAATTGCCAGTCCCACACATGCATGTGCTCATACTAGGACAGAGAAAGCGCTATTTAATACTCACATGCATTATATTTAACAGCTGCACATTTTTGAAAAACAGGAGTCAGACCAAAATATAGCTCATTGTTTCTAATAAAAAGAATATCAGTCTTGCCAGATGTGCTGTATGTTTTTCTAAATGAACTAGAACAGTGTCCACAGCTGGGTATGATATGGGCTTATGCAATAACATCACTTGTTTTTGCATGCCTGTAAATGGCAAGGCACAGACTGGTGTTTAATAGAAGACAAAAATGATTTTCCTCATGAGAACAGAATGAACCTGATGGAAATAGAGCAAAAGCTATTTGCAGTACTGTTGACTCTACCATGCAGTAGTTAGCCCTTGGATCAAGATACGTTTCTCCAAGCAAAGAAAAACAAGGCTGAAGTATCTTTTAGGATGGCTATTGTCATGTCACACTGCTCAAATGGCACTGAAATACAGAGAACAAACAGAAAATGTAAGATGGAGTTGTGTTTCTGAAGAGGTTTGTTGTTCTGTTCTGTTGCAGTTATGAACACCAAAAACTTTAAGATGCATAGAGTACACTGAAAACAAGGATAGCACATAGGCTTAGAAAAGTATGTGAAGCTGAACAGGCCAGATCTTTCGTCATACCATGAGATGAGCTAGGGAACACCGATGATGTAGGACCAGATCTCCACCAGGTGTAAGCTGTGACACTTGCACTGACCATGCCTTGATCTTCGAGCATTGTAGCTTTTCTAATGCTTTTTGTGCTTGAGCTGTAAGAGACTACAAAGCCTGCCTTAACAATTTTGATGTCACAGAATGGCTGAGTTTGGAAGGCACCTCCGGGTCCATCTGGCCAACCGCTGCTCAAGAAGGGACACCCAAAGCAAGGAGCACAGGACCACATCCAGGCGGCTTTTGGAGTTCTCCAAGTAGGAGACCCCACAGCCTATCTGAGCATCCAGTGCCAGTGCTCAGTACAAAGTGCTTCCTGATGGTCAGACAGAACTTTCTGTGTTCCAGCTTGTTCCCAGTGCCTCTTGTTCTGGAAATGAGAAGGGCCTGGCTCTGTCTTCATTTCAGCCTCCCTCCAGATATTTTTATATATTGATGAGCTCCCACGGAGCCTTTCCCTCTCTAGGCTTAAAAAGTCCCAACTCTCTCAACTTTTTCTCATGATGTCTCTGAGACATGCTTGAGCTCAGTTTGAATCTCACAGTAAGCTGTTGTCCCAACATGAAGAGTAGATGTGTTACTCCTTCCTTGTAACTATTCATGCTCCTGTTTGACATCTTCATTCACTGACAATCTCTGACATCAGGAATTTGCTGGGACTGAAAATAGGAATACTCTAATAGCACATTACCTCTGAAAAGCTAACCAGACTCAATTTCTTTCCTGTCTGAAGTTAGGATTTTCTTAAATGAAGAGGTAAGGAAAAATGTTAGGGTCAAGCAGACAGTTTTTCCTCATTGAGCAGTGTAGCCCCTTGTTGAGCTGCAGAGTAGATGGGTCCTGGAAAAGGGAATGCATTCAGGAGGAGTTCAGGTACTACTGTGCTGTAAACAAACCTCCCTTTTAAACAGCATGTTTCAGTGCTGGCTCTGGATAAACATCATCTTGTTTTAATCAGTGACTTGCATGGCAGCAGCAGCACCCACCGCAATCACTCCAGGTCTTGATCATGACATCATATAAAAATAAATATTTCCTCCCCTTGCTGGTGCAGTGGCTCTAAGTAACTTCACAACTTGAAGATGGATGTATTTAATTCACATATAGCTGTATTTATGGTGTCAATATGCTAATGTAGTTACTATCATCTTTTTTTAAAGCTATTTGCCATAAGGGTAGGCCAGGCAGGCCTGGTCACAGTGATTTCAAAGACAGAGGAGACAAGAACCCTGCTCAGGCAGGAGCTAATTGCTTTCAGGTGGCCTCACTACAGCCTGTCAGGGAGCTCCAGGTCCTAGATCCTTTTCTCACACTGCCTGATTTCTAGGATCAGTGTTTGCATGCTGTGTATGCCTGTGAATGCAGTTTGGTGGATGAAAAAGATAAGCGTGCTGCTTATCAAAGATATGATTGTTCAAAAAAATGGAGTTTTGGAGAGTCATTAGCCCCATCTGGGTAAAAACCAGGTTCAATATTTGGCACGGGTGAGGGTCAGGTGAGTCTTCAGACTGGGAGTTCAGACTCTGCCAAAGAGAAGTGATTTCTCATCAAGGATTTAAATGCCTCTATGTTATCTGAGCTCCTTCGTGTCATCAGAGACATAATTAGCAGCAATCACAGCTAACTCCTCTGTTCTGGTCTCTCGGGGAATTTGGGTGTGTGCTTTTCCTTGCTGTTATATCACAGAGTCATTCCCCACCAGGGCAACTTCAAAGAAGTTTACCAGGAATCACAGCACAGATTTGGAGACCTCAGGGGCCCCCACCCCCAGGGCTTTGCTTTGAATGCTCACATGTACCAGCACAAGGGAAATGCTGCTGCCACAACTGCACGCTGCCAGGGCAGAAGTGAGCTGGACTTTCTCAGGGGAGGAAGAAAATTGGGTTATACAAGAGTTGTCTGTTCTCACTGATGCTGAAGACCATGGAGGTTTCTATTTTCATGTTTTTTCCTGTGCCTCTTCATCATGCTCTGATAGACCAACCTTCAGGTTTGCTGTACCAGGACTACCTTGAGAGATGTTTGAGTCACAGGATGGATGACTCTGCCCTTCACCCACCTTCATGTTTATTGTGCAAGCTGATAAATCAGTATAAGAACATTTTAAATTTGTGTTTGTGTCCTGGAGGCAGGTTTTGAAATGAGTTGCATACACAACTTTCTCTCTAGTAACTTATATATTGTCCAATGCAGAGCAGAATTTAGCCTTAGGTTGTGTATGTTCCTGTTTTATGGCAATGAAAGACAGCAATGAGAAAAGCTACTAATATCTCTTTAGAGCAAATGTTTCATAATTGTAGGCCATGGCAAAATAAAAGTCTCTAAAACAATCAGACTGCATAATCTGAACTGCTCAGAAGTCAGTAGTTGCCAAACATGGAGAGTGAATATCTCCTGCACAATTAGTAGGTTAGTGTGATGGAATGCCCCATCCCTGGAGATGTTCAAGGCCAGGCTAGATGAAACCCTGGGCAGCCTGATCGAGTGCTCGATCTGGTGGCTGGCAGCCCTGCCCATGGCAGGAAGTTGTAGCTAGATGATCTTTGAGGTCCCTTCCAACCCAAGCCATTCCATGATTCTATGATAATCACAAAAGAGGAGACATATTAATTTAGTTTTGCTGCAGATACTGCTCCATAAAGCTTTTCCTACTCTTTTTTTTCTCTAGACAGTTGTCTATTATCTGAGTATTAGCCTAACTTTTCTTATGCATGCCCCCATTCAGTGTGTAATACATTTCTAATACTGTTTTTGGTGTCTATAATTGTTGCTTATTATTTTTTTGTGCAGAAGACCATCCCCTTTTGAACAGTCTTGGTGTGGATCTGTACATATCAAGGATATTTTCTATCTTCTTTAAATATTACTCTTGACAAATATTTAGTCCATAGAAACTCTGTGGGAGAAATAAGTCTATCAAGCTTATGTGCTGAACTTGAAAAGAGAAAATGTGTGGTAATAAAATATGAGAAATAGCCCATGTTGCAGATCAATGTATAGGAATATCCCTGTTGTTCAGGTAAAACAAATGCACGTCGCTTGAACAAGCTACGCATTAAGGTTGATACGTTAAGCATCTTTACAGTGAGTGTATAATTTCTAAAAACTGTAAGGAAGCAAAGTATGAAAAAAAAATTGATGGAAAATGTACAGTGAACAAAATAGAAATCTGCAAGGAAACACAAGCTGAATTATGAAAAAATGTATTGCTTGAGAGGTAATATGTGATAGTGTTGTTAAAGACCAAGCCATAGAATCATAGAAACCTTAGAGTTGGAAGAGACCTTTAAAGGTCAACTAGCCCAACACCCCTGCAATGAACAGGGACATGCACAGCCAGATTAGGTTGCCCAGAACCTTATCCAGCCTCACCTTGAATGTCTCCAGGGATGGAGTTTCCATCACATATCCGGGCAACTTGTTCCAGTGCCTCACCACCCTCACTGTAAAAGACTTTTCCCATATATCCAACATAAATCTACCCTTTTTAAGCTTTAAACTATTTCCCCTTGTTCTATCACCACAGACCCTGCTAAAGAGTCTGCACCTTCTTTCCTATAGTCCCCTTTGGATACTGAAAGGCTGCTATCAGGTCATATTGGAGGCTTCTCTTTTCCAGGCTGAACAGCCCCAGCTCTCTCAGCCTGTCCTCATAGGAGAGGTGTTCCATCCCTTGGATTATTCTTGTGGCCCTTCTCTGGACGTGCTCCAACAGGTCCATGTCTCTCCTGTACTGAGGACTCCACATCTGGACACAGTACTTCAGGTGAGGCCTCACCAGCGCAGAGCAGAGGGGCAGGATCACCTCCCTTACCCTGCTGGCCACGCTTCTTTTGATGCAGCCAAGGATACAGTTGGATTTCTGGGCTGTGAGGGCACATTGCTGGCTCATGTCCAGGTTGCCATCCACCAGTATCCTCAATTCCTTTTTGGCAGGGACAGAGTTAAATGTGTGCAGCTATGCTGTGTTATTATTCTAGTCATAAGCTAGTAATTTTTAATTATTTAGCTTATTAGTTCATTATTTTAAAATGAGTTGGGTAGTTTTATGAAGTCTTGATTTTACACTGTGTACTCTCAGGGCTTTTTTTTCTCTTAGGTACCTTTATGTATTTTTGTAATGAAAAAGTAAATATGGTGTTACAGATGAGGAAAGATGTCTTGGATCCATAAATGACAACTCTCTGAAACTAAGAAAGTCAATAAAATGTTGGGCATCATCAGGAAGGATATTGCAAGCATGGCAAAGAGTCATTTTGCTATTACATTTTTGGTGCTCCTACTCCTGAGTCTTGATTGTGATCATAGTTTCTACATTAAAGGCATCAAAGAGTTAGGGGAACTACTAAGGAAGGCAACCAGTATAACCTGGAGAGGGTGTATTAGGAGGAGGCACTGGGACTTTTCTGTCTAAAGAGAATGCTGAGGGGGAATCGGGTCAGGATTTACAAATGCAGGGAGGTGGTTAGCAGTGTGACTGCAGAACTGATAATGACTACATCCAACAATACTGGAACTAGTGGGCACTCACTGAAATCAGTGTAGGATCATTTAAAAACATATAGAAGAAAAATTGGTTTACATAGAGCGTAGTGAACTTCTGGTGTTGCTGCTATGGAAGACAGTGAAGCAGTCCATGAACAGCTACCAGAGGGGAAGGCACAGATATATGTTTAAACATCTTTATTCCAGTGAGTGTAGAGGCTGGGAAGGTATTAGGGGAAAAATCTACAGACATTATCTGGCTTGTGTGTTCTCCCTAAATAGCATCTCTTACCATCAGTGGTGGAGGAGATGGATTGCAGGTCTGACACATCAGGGTATTTCTAAAGAGCTGATGCTCTTATGCAGAGACAGCTGATTCATTTTGACTTTTGATGATTTTAAATAGAAGCTGAGTAGAGAAGAAAATCGGGCATCTTAAAACAGCATGTTACCTTTTAATAGACATTCTATGTAGTGTACATTTTGTTTTTATTTATTATAGAACTGTAGAGTAACTGGGGTTGGCAGAGACCTCTAGAGGTCTCTCAAAGCAGGGCCAGCTTCAGCGTTGCATCAATGCATCTCCTGTCCGTTTGCTGCACACCTCAAAGAAGTCTGGCTCCATCTTCTCTGTAATGCTCCTCTTAGGAATATAATCATTCAGCAAGCAGTACAAAAGTGATGTAATTTTATTTCCACGTGTATTTCAGCAACAGGCTGTGGCCCTTCATTAATACAAGCTTCCTGTGCATGGACATATACGAGTTCTCCCTTCCTATCTTACTTCTCCATAGGATTTTCCCAGCGGAAGTGTTGAGTGGATAACTCATTTCCCTGGAAAATGCACACTCATTATACAGGAAATTCCTACAGAAACATAAAGAGGAACCTCAGGTCTCAGAACTATTTCCTCTTTTCTCCCAGACTTCTGCTATAAAGGTGGTGAGAAAACAAAGAGTGATTCTGATCTGTTCCAGACCCAGCTCCTCTGTATCTTGGAAATGATGATGAATGTGCACAGTGTGGTTCATAGGATGTGCAGGAGGGAAAACTGCCAAGGAGATTCTTTTAAATAATGCTCTGACAAGGGATAAGTGGAGTAGCACCTTCCGAGGCCTTACCAAGGTATCAGTGCAAACAGGAGCTCAGAGTGGCTGGAGAAAGGGGAACAAGCAAGTAGACCACAGATCTCATCCCTCGAACATAGGACGTGATGAGGGCTGGATTTTGAGTAAAACAGGCAAGAAGAGAAAAGACTTTTTATGTCCTCTCACTGTACAAACACACATATACACTTCTGCAGAAAAAGACCGTATTGTCCAAGGACTGTGGGGAAAAGTGAAAATTACTCTTTTTTGTGGATCTCATTAGACACTGCTGGGCAGTGAGAAGCAAATACCCTAAAATTCTGCTTTCTGTGCTTTCAGGCACTAGGGATATTCTGTAGGAAGCCAGAGCCATGACAGAATCCATATGTTCATCACTGGATGTAGGACACCCTTCACATTTTAGTACTGCTAGACCCATTGGCTGTATAAAACACACACAGATCATTACATAGGGTCCAATTACACAGGAAATTGGAGATGAAAGAACAAAAGCACTGTGGGTAGCTAACCCAGGCAACCACAGTAGAGAGGCAGGATTTGGTGTATTTGGCTTTGTCCCTGGATAAATGGTATTCAGTCTGTTGGTGTGCACAGTGGCCGTACAACCACATGGTTGCCCTTACCAAGCATCCAGATCTCCAGCTCTGTGGAGAAGCGCCACTTGCTGGAGCAGAGGGCAGGATGTTATTGTCAGAATTTCAAGAAACATGGAGTCATTGCAGAAGTGCTGATATTCCTCTCAAGGCAGTTGCTCACAATCATTGCAGAGTGGTGCTACTGGAAGTGATAACACTTAGCACTGACTCAGCACTTCATGCAAATATTGGATAATTTATCTGTGAAATAGCAGGAGATGCTCTTTGCGACTTGCAAACTAGCTTGCAACTAGCCTAACGGACTAGAGTGAAGACTGCTATTTAAAACCACGCTAACTTCCAAATTGTCCCTTGGCAACTAAAGAAAAACCTCCAGAAGTTGCCATGTCCTCGTTCTTTTAGTAGCTCTCTTAATATTCAAATGAAGAGAATCTTTTCCAGAGCTGCTCCTCAGCCTGCTCAGCTTGCAAAAGCTTTGTGGACTTCAAAGGAGCTGCAGTAGTTTATTGTGGCTCTCACTCCAGATATTTTGTAAGAGCAAATACATATTCTAGCTGGAAAACACTTATCTGATAAAGATTATAAGATACTCCAGCTAGTGGAACACTCTAGATTATCTGTTTTTGTAGATTTACCTTCCCTGCTTTGTCCTTTCAGAGTTTAAAACTTGGAAACAAATTTTCTTTTGCTACTGAGTTCATTTTCCAGTTACGAGCACTGACTGCTTTTTTCCCTCCCCCAGCGAAGCTGCATAGAGGATCTGTGGGAGGAAGGAAGTATAGTTTTGTGGTTACAGCTTCTTTTTGGCAGCTGGGATGCCAGGGCTCTGCTGCCGCTCCTGATCCTGGTTTTAATGTGATGTGGAATACATGGTGCAGCTTGCTTTCCAAAGTGCTCTAGGTGTGTCGTGCCACTCCATCTTGCAACTGCATCCACTGACAGGTAAAAAAAAAAAAGATCATCTGATTACCTCCCCAAATGAGCACATCCATGCTGTGAAGGCAAAACATGCAGGGAGGGTAATTATTTGCCCTCATATGGAAATTTGGAGTCTCGTTCTGATAAGTGTGCATCCTCAAGAACTTGAGATTTCATTTCCAGGTGTACAGTCCAGACTGCTTTAGGTCCAGAACCTCTGCATCTGTGGATATGGGTGACTGTTATTGTGCATTTAGAGCAGCTACCCTAAGGAGGAGTGTAGCTGTGGCAGCTCTTGTTTTAGATACTCAGGCTCTTCGCACCATTTGGGTAGGTATGGAAAGCAGGGTCCTTGCGCAGAGCACTCTCAGAAGCCAGCCAGGCTAAGCCTCACCTCTCACTGGTGAGGATAAATCACTTCAGGCATGGGAGTCTCATTCCTGAGCTTCCCTGGGGGAAGTCAGCACTGAGTTACAGCACAGTCTTAGATGAAAGAGGAGGTACTCTGGTCCAGTGGCATGTGAGTGATAATTCACATCATTGTGTCAATTTGTGTCATTTTTTTACAGATGGAAATGAATTCATACAAGAGAGGGTGAAGATGTGCCATCCTGGAAGACTTTGCTGTGATTCTCTTCTGGTTAGCAAGAGACAGAATCTCAAAATCACACCCTTAAACTGGTAATAAGGAAATGGATCATTAGGGAGATTTCTGCTACCTGCCATAGTGACAACTTTTCAAGCTGCTAGAGATTAGTAGGAGGAAAGTTTCTCTTAGGGTTTTGTTTCCTAATATCATACTCTAAAGTTTACTTGCTTTTCAAGCTGTTCGCTAAATATACATTTTCCTCCTGTTTGTCCTCATTACACGTTTGTGGACTTAGAAAGCTCCCCAAACCCTTTTTACGTTCTTTCTTAGGGAGAATATTTAGAGCTTTCAGTAATCTTAAATTAGCCATTTTTGGTCCTTTTTTGTTGCTGTCATTTTCTGAATTTCTCTCTGATTTGTCAGCACTTCCTTTCTCCATTACTTCTTCAATGATATCTAGCTTATACAACAGCCAGAAGACTAATTCAGGAGTTATTGCTCTCTCCCTCTATCACCAAACCCCGAAGTAGAGACACTTTCCCAAAGGATCTCTAATTAAAAAAGCAGAGTAGCAAAGTGCAAAGTGCTACACAGACATTTATAAATGACCCAGAGATTGTAATGACAGCTATTGGTGTGCCTGAGATAAGGTTGCTTAGCTTCATACAAAGAGTGAGCTCTGAAGGTGATAGAGAGAAATGGAGATTATTGATAGTGAAAGAAGGAGAGAAGAGATGGAGATTGGTTGGGTTCATGGTGAGGATGCCAATCTGAATTGACATTTGGGCAATCATAGTGAAGCACAAACAAACCATGTTTTTGGTGGAATGAGTGTAAATGCTACTTAAAAGCAGACCCCAGGATGCTGGTGAGAGACTGGGATGGGCTCAGCTCAGTGAGGTGAGGAGGTGTGGAGACAAGAGAGGCACAAGCATGTTTGCTTGGCTCCTCCTGCTTTCAGTTTGCCTTTTTCTGTAGTGTGTCCAGGATCACAGAAACCCTCTGTCACATGCGGTTCCTCTCCATGTGCTCCCTGCAGGGACAGAGCTGTGTTCCTGGGAGTGGGGTTTGTTTTCGTAGGCTTCCTAATGTCCTTAAACTGGCTGTTTCTTAAACTTCTCCTTTTCTGTTGTTCACTGTTTCTTTAAGAAGAAAGCTATCTCTGTGGTTGCCATGGAAAGCCCTGCATATCTCATGAGACTGAATTGCAGAGTATATAGCACAGCCGCAGAAAAGATCTGGAAATACGCTCGCCAGAGAGCTGCAGTCCTTAGGAGCTTGGCAGCCTTGTAAACAGAGATGTCCCATCTGGGAAAGGGGATTTCTTTTCCTCAGGCAGACGATGTGGGCATGGGGTTGGGATGGTGCCTGGAAATTCTTTGCCTTCACTTAGAGGCAGGGGAGCACTGTGGAGCAGCTTGGGAATGTGGGCACGGCATGGTGCCATTGCTGCTGCGGGCAGTGACCAAGGCCTGGCTTGAAGGTAGGGGGTCTCAGGATTGGAAAATCAAAGCAACCAGGAAATGAAGCAGATCCCAACATGGCTGTAGCTCGGTTTGGATTTGGGTTGTAGGAGGTGGGGCCCATGCTAGGTACTGTCTTGCTCAGTGAACCTGCACATTGCCAGAGACCTGGCTGAAGGTCTGGCCAGGCCAAAGGCCATTCTTGCCATGGAGTCAGACTGGAAATCACCTCCCACTAAACAATCTGCTCCAGAGAATTTGTATTAGCTCTCATGGTTCCTCCTGCCTGCTCAGTGCTTCAGGATGGGGCTCAGCACAGGGAACCTCATCTCGGTGCAGCTCCGTGGGGCCTGGTAGGGCTGGAGTGGGGGTGAGTGGCTGCCTTTGCATCCTGATCCCCTCCACCGGGTGACAACTCCAAAGCACTGGCAACAAAAGTGCACACAAAAAAACATGTACAAGCCCTGCTGCTCTGACCGCCAGCTGAAGAGCTGATTCCCACACCTTCCTCTAATCTAAAAACCACAGTTTCCCCTCACTCCAGCTGCCAACACCTACAAGTTTCCCCACAACTTCCTTAGCACAATGCCATGTTTCATACAGAACTGAAACTTGGAAGTGAAAATCAATTGGGATGAATATTGAATTAAAGATAGTGCATTGATCAGAACATCCCTTTTCTTGTATTTTTTTTTAAAGCCTATTAAAACTACCTCAGTCAATGGCAATATTAAGGGGTCTGGAACAGAGCTGAGGCCAAGCTCTGCTTTAAGACTCCCAAACTGGCTTCTAACTGTGCCAATTTTTTTTTTAAGTGAACATTACTGGCTTATTTTTCCTACCCAGGAGTTAAAGAAAAAATTCAGGGGTAACAAAAAAAAAAAAAAGAGAAGAAGAAAGGCTAAACATTCATCTCTAAGCTATCTCCTTCTGAGACTGGATTCACTAGTGTTTTGGTGTATGTACTCTGCACGGCAAAGAAAATTTAAATTTAATGCACATATTTACACAAGAGAAGTCTGGAGACATCACATAACCCTCCCTAGTTTGTGAAGCTCTTAGAAAATTCCATACAGACAGAGCAGTTGTACAGCCTTCTCTCCTTGCTGTTGTACGGCTGCCTGCAACCATGCTGTGTCACAAATTTTCAAACACTCTCAATCTAAGACCCTTTTTTTTAAAAACAAAAAACAAAATCAAAGCAACAACAACAACAAAAAGCTGTTTTTTCTGAAGGTCTACCAAAAATGGCATTTTCTAAAAATGTTGACTAAATTAGTTCAGCCATGCTGAACTATCTTAGCCGACGTAACCTGGGTGCCCTTCACACAGATGTTATGCCCCTGGAAGCTGTTTGAGATGCCTCTTGTGCCCACTGAAGCATGAACCAGGGCCAAATGAGAGGTCTGAAAAAGAGCAGTTTGCTCAGAAAAAAAATATGACTTCCTACTTCTGCAGCACAGAATGCTTTGCACGCACCAGAAACTCCATCTGCAAAGGAGCAACACACAAACCACCTCTGTAGGGGTGTTAGGAAGTCACTGAAATTACATGGAAATGATGGCAATGTCCCCATTTACTGTTACTACTCCTTTTCTTAAGCCAGCTGCTGAACTCTGCTAGATCCTTTACGCGAACACAAATGTCGCATTGTGGCTTAGCATCTCCTCAGCCCACATCAGTTCCTGCCCCAGCTTTCTCCTGCAGTAGAGCAAGAGGCTGTAGCAAATGCTTTGGTGAAAAACAAACTTCTCATTCCTGAGCTGAGCTGACCAGGCCTTTGTTCTGGCTCTTCTGTCATCTACATCTAGGCCACACGTGCTGGTTTTGGCCCTGAACTCCCTGCAGGTCCTCAGATCTCCAACGTGCCTTACAGACCCCCCGCCTTTGACTCATAATGTCTCCTTGGGAATGGCTGGCCTAGATTCTGAACATGAAAGCACTATTTCATTTACTGCTTGAATGACTCAGTTTCTTCTCTAGACTGAACATTCTACCATTTCTAGAGCCCTAACTTCTTAAGGGCTTTCTCCCACCTTTGGATGTGGATGTTTTCAGCCAGATCTCAGCAGACATGAAAAATTTCTCTGAAAGAGTGGTTGGGCACAGAAATGAGCTGCCCAGGGAGGTGATGGAGTCACCGTCCCTGGAGGTGTCCAAGAACTGTGTAGATGTCGTACCTAGGGACATGGTTTAGTGGGCAATATTGGTGGTAGGTAGTCGGTTGGACTAGATGATGCTGGAGATCTTTTCCAACTTAATGATTCTATGATTCTATGACCTCTCTCCACTGTAATTCCAGGTCATTCTAGGACCAAACCAGTCTGTCAGGCTGCCTCCCACAAGTGCATTTCTATTAAGCTAGCCATAAAGCAGAGTTTTTGTAGGCCTGGGAAGAAGGACAACAAAACTCTTAACATGTTTAGCCTACTTTAACCAGACCCAGCTGTTATGCAACATCTCACCAAAGCGCCCCAGGCCCAGTGTCAAGAGCTGGAAGGTGGGCAGTTGGGCAGAGGGAGCTGGATACTGTGTCCCCTCCAAGGATCATTTACCACTCTCAGCTTTTGGAAAATGAGAACAGAATGAATTTACGATTTACTTTCATTTTCTAATGAGTTTTACTAAGGAAATGCTTTGGATTGACCTTGATAATATGACAGCATTATGAATGAGGCCTGAAAACTGTCTCCAGAAGTGCTTTAAATTTAAGAGGAAACAGAAACCATGCAAATATTTTGAAAACAATATCATTGCATGGTTTGAAAGCTCTTTGAGTGGAAAATCTTTTGTGTTTGAGGCCTTGGCTTTGTCACCACAAAACCATACATAGCAGCTGTAGGTAATGCTACATACAGTGTGAGGCACGGGTTCACCCTTTCAGGTACAGCCTCAGTCTGCAAGCCTTTCCAAATTGAGAATTTTCCTTCCTTCACATTTCAGTCAATCCCCTTCCTGTCTCTACCTGCTGGGCTTGAGGTTACTCAAGGTCATCATATTTACATCAGAAATTTTTCCTGATAGAAGCCTCTGGGTGGCAAGTATTTTTGACCACATTTAAAGCCTTATTCCTGACTTGTGATCATGGTTCAGCTGCTCTCTTCCTTTAGCAGCACTGATAACACCTTGGTAACACCTGCAGAAATTAAAGTCTGACAGCAGCCTTACCAGAAGCACACTGCTTGGTGGAATTCAGCAAAAAAGCTTCATACGTTGTATGCAAAAAAAAAAAGCCATTACTTTTGGCATGAATTTTCACACCAGAAGCCAGTTGCCACTCAAATGCAAATGCAGAAATTGCCAGAACAAACCTAATTGCAGTACTTAGGAGGTGTTTTATATTTTTCTTCCGAACTGGGTCCAGGTGTGTTGAATTGTTTGAGGGAAATTCATGGTATTGGGAAACAGAGAAAGGCTAACTATTTGACTAATAATGCCAGTAACACATTCTGCTGATCATCAATCTCCAGCTTGATGTTTTGCTGTGTTGTTTATACTTTCAGTAGCATTAAACTAAATGAACCACATTGCACATCACAGCTACTTCTGAGATGCTCCCTTCTGCAGTTCCTGGATATGTCACGTACATAAACTAACTGATTATTGTTTAGTAAGGCAGCACCAGTAGGTTAAAAAAAAAAAAGTAAAAGAAAATAAGGTCAGGATTAAACAAAATGTTTCTAAATGCTTAGAATAAATATTTTGATCAACCTAAAGATTTTTAGGATTTTTAATCTAAAAATCATATTTATTATTTTGTCTATTCATTTTGGTCTTTCTATATAATCATTTATAGATAGTTTTCTGAGTTCCTAAACATATTTTAGTAAAAGTAAAGTTTTCTTTTATCACTTATAGCAGTTATTACAAATGGGATAACTGAGTGATGAAGTATCCTGCAAGTGAGAAACCATCCTCCAAAGTTCCCCTCCCATTGCAGTTTCTTCATTGGTAACATGGAAATAACCACAGAATTTTTCATTTGCCAAATACTTCGTAATTTGCCAGCATACACACTGCACACACACGCAGCTCTACTGAAGAACTGGAAAATGCAATTGTTACCAGCAATGCTGGAAGAATAGAGGAAAAGCAGATGGTGTGGGATGGGGAAAAAGCAACAGATAAGAGAAAGGTGGAGGGTAGCTATTTGATGCATTTAGACTGGTATCTCTTGCAGGGGCTGTGCACACACGTGCACTTTTCACAAAACTGAATCAACCAAACCAAACTCATTGAGTCCAACAGCCCGTTCAAGTTTCATTTGCTACCAAAAATGCATTTGTGTGTCTTCCTCGGATGAACTGTTTAGATAGCAAAATCCATTAAAGGACAGTTCCCAACTATTGTGTGATTTTTATCTTTATTTACCTGTGAAATGCTCTACTGGCAGGTGGCAGTCAAGGGAAGTTATCTGCTTGATCTCAGAAGTAACCCTGCACCCTGACAGGCAAAAGAAAAAGAAATAAAAAACCTCTGACATTGAGCCACTGAATATAGAAGCCTGGAAGGAGGAAAATATTGTTATAGACACCAAAGAGCTCCTGCTTCCTCAGACATTAGTTATGGTCTTGGTCATATATTGTTGGCAGGCAGTTTGATCGCAAATAAAAACGTTGGACCTCAGCAGAACAGTGGGTATTTGCCCATTGAGTTTCAGATTATCTTGTTTCCCAAAATTGTTATGTTACCATATGGAACAAAAAGGAAGAAAATTGCAGGGAGAAATGGTTAAAAAGCTTGTTTGAGCAAAGTGGTATCTTCAGCTCTTCTGCTCCTGCTCTGTCCATTAAGCTGCCGGCTGTGTTTCTCTCCTCACCTGGCTGCTCGAGCACGCTAATAGGATGATGCAGAAGTGGCTTTCACTCAGAGCTGCGCCAGTGAGGTGGCACAGTGCCAGCCAACTCAACCCTGGCTTTCATCTGGGAGCTGTCTGGGGAAAATGTGAACAGCAGCCTCGCACCTCACTGCAATGTAGTCCTCAGTCAAAGTAAGCTAAAATTTTGGTGAAGATAATTATTTGCTATTTTGGCATTGGTTCACTTTATCTTTCTAAAGTATTCTCTGTAAAAAATATCAACTCTTTCAAAACCAGAGGCAGAGTTAGGAAAGCACAAAGACCACAGCCCCAGTACTGTTAAGAATCTGCATTAATGTATGACTCAGCAGCACTGATTTTGATTGAGACCAATCACAGAAAAAAATAAACAAACACCATGAGAAAGATTTTCCATTGAATTAACTGAGAACCCACCATGAAGTTCATACTGGCTTTGTGTTTTCATGTTGGGATAAAGCTTGGCTTTGGGATGGCAGAGATCTGTCATCAAGTTAAACAGATGATTACTTGTTCGGGCCTAAAGCTTGTCAGGATGAAGTTAACCCGACCACAGGTTTTTCTGAAGAAATTTTAGACTGTACAGGGATTTTCTGTCAAATGAGTATTTTGCATTACACAGCTGCAGTGGTCTTTATTTTGTGCCAGAATTGTTTTATTGTCAAACCTTGCTTACATTAATTTATGTGCTCTTTGTATTTTTTCTGTGCAATTCACAGAGATTCTGGTTTTCTCTGAAAGCTGAATCAAACTTCTGGTCCAAGTGAACAACATTCCACTTTGCTTGCTCTTATGGTAGTAGCTCTACTTGGTTTGGAAAATGGCTTTGCAAACTCATTAGTTCAGGAGTAGTTGGGTGGTGGAGAATGGCTTGAAAGCAGCCCTGAGGAGAAGGATTTGGGAGTGTCAGCTGATGAAAGACTCAACCTGAGCCGGCAATGTGCACTTGCAGCCCAGAAGGCCAACTGTATCCTGGGTTGCATCAAGAGAAGCGTGACCAGCAGGTCGAGGGAGGTGATTCTGCCCCTCTACTCTGCTCTCATGAGACCCCAGCTGGAGTACTGCATCCAGTTCTGGGGTCCCCAACACAAGAAGGACATGGAGCTGTTGGAGCAGGTCCACAGGAGGGCTACGAAGATGATCAGAGGGCTGGAGCACCTCTCCTATGGGGACAGGCTGAGAGAGCTGGGGCTCTACAGCTTGGAGGAGGCTCTGGGAGACCTTATAGCAGCCTTCTAGTACCTGAAGGGAGCCTACAGGAAACCTGGGGAGAGACTTTTTATAAAGGCATGTAGTGACAGGACAAGGTGAAATGGCTTTAAAATGGAAGAGGGTCAATTTAGACTAGATATTAGGAAGAAATTATTTACTGTGAGGGTGGTGAGACACTGGAACAGACTGCCCAGAGGGGTTGTGAATGCCCCTCCCTGGAAGCATTCAAGGCCAGGCTGGATGGGGCTTTGAGCAACCTGGTCTAGAGGAAGGTGTCCCTGCCTATAGCAGGGGGATTGGAACTAGGTGATCTTAAAGGTCCCTTCCAACCCAAACCATTCTATGATTCTATGATTTGTAGAAGCTGTTTTAGCAACATTAAAGCCTATGATAATCATAGAATCCTAGAATCTTTTGAATCAGAAAGGACCTTCAAAGGTCATCTAATCCAGCTCCCTTACAGTGAACAGGGACACCTACAGGTAGATCAGGTGCTTCCATCACCTCTCTGGGCAACATGTTTCAGTGCCATAATCCTTCCTGTGAAGAAATGGAAGTTTTCAATTGCAAGACTTTCTCTGCTATGTTTCTCTATCATTAAGTCACTTAAAAAGACAAGCAAAATATTGCTTCTAATTTTTCTTAAATACAGTTGGTTCGTTTATCACAACATTTTGCCTTTTCCTCTTGTTTGGTTTTGTTCCATGTCTGTCTTAATTGCGTGGGTTTCTGCATTTCTATGGATTGTCCTTTGACTAGTGCTGTAACAAAAACTCCAGCTCAATCCCTCTTCAAGTATAGCTTCAGATATTTATAATATAAAACAAAGCTTATGTTGTGTGTGCTAGCTACTGCTGCAATTTCTACCCAGTGCTCAAAGTGTTGAGTAGAATCAAAGAATGAAGAAATTCATATTTTTTACTAGATATGCTGTGCTATTCTGTAAACCTCATGCAATGATTTTTATTTATTTATTCTTAAAATTGTATCCCCCAGCATTTATTTTCCTTTTTCACAAGAAAACTCTTTAGGAGAAGGTGAGCAGAAATCCAGCTTGCTCTTCTGTTTCCCCTCAAAGGCCTAACATACCGTGGTATTTCAACAGACGATACCACAGTAACATTTAGCAGGATGTTAAGATCTGGACAAATTAAGAGACCATGTTGTTCTCAATCTGAATCAGTCTTTTTGGTTCCTCACTTCCAAGCAATAGTGAAGGAGCATCACCAAGGATTATTATTAAGCTACAGAGGCTAAGGATGCGCTTCCACCAACGTACAAGTTCAGACAACAGTCCAGACGGAGGTGTTTCCTTAGAGGAAACACGAAGATCCAGGCCATATCTCCAGAAGCCTGCTTTGCTGTCTCCTCACTGGCTGCAGAGGCAACAGCCTGGCCTTGATGCATTATAAAGGAAAGATAGCACATAAAGTAGAAGAAGCTACAGTACTCATGGGAACACAGTGAGATCTTATTGAAGGTGTAAGGAAACCACCATGATGGAGAAATGCACACTTTTGAGACTGGCAGATATTCCTCAGGACACATCTACATGTTGCTTTATTCATTATCTGACAAGTCCTTGAGGCTACTGAATTTCCTCTGCTGCTTACTTGGGGTAGCACAGACTGAGTCAGAATGTTTTGCATTTTTTATCTGTCATGCAGCTTGCCGAAGTATTTGAGAAAATTTTTAAAGAAGAGTTAATGTTCACAGCACTGCTCAGGGGTAGCATCCAGGATGAGAAGACAAGCATGCTGGATAGGAACTGACTTTTCAAAAATAGACTACTATAATTTCATGGCTGGGTAATTTGGATGCCTAGATCCAGAGAAAATCTCAACCTGGATTGCCAGTACGATCATGAAGGATTATTTTCTTCATGGAGAAAAGCACAACTGAGTGGAAGTGGGATCTTACTGACAGGTTCACTCTGGTGACTCCCCACCTGGTGAGTAAAAGCTGTAGCTTTTCCTGCAGAAAGATCTCATTCTTTTCATTGACTCTCAGCAAACTGGTGTGTAATTTAGTTGCTTGAAAACACCTTGTTGAGACCTAGCACCTTCTGGACAGAGGGATCAATGCCTCATGCAGGGCACTGAAAGGGAGAGAAAAATGTTTGTCACTTAGTGTCTCACTTTTTTTTTACCTCTGGGCAATACGTAAAATGTTATTTTAAAAGGAAATGCCAGGAGTGGGGTGATGAAATAACTGCAGATGAGAGAAACAAAAAGTGCTAGGCTCTGGAGTGATCATCTGTAATCTTCCTCCCCACTGCCTTCCACTTACCTCTGTGGCTGCAGGAAACGGGATGCAAAACGTCAAGGGAAGTTAAGAGGCTGAAAGGGCTAAAAACTGGAACATCTCTGGAAATTTCAACAATGTTAAATAAGGCTGAAAACAAGATGTTGACAGAAAATAAATATTCATTTGTCATTCTCCCTAGAAACATTTCTAAAGAGCAGATTTCCCCTTCAGAGGAGAGCAGGAAGCCAAATGTAATTCCCTGTGGAAATCAAAATGAAAAATCCTTCAGATAAGCCTGGAGAACACTGGAGCCAAGTTTTGTAATGTGAAAATCTGGGTTCATAGGTCTATCCTATGGCTGGTTTCTGTAGTGTCATTTGGTTGGACTGTAGGATAAAATCCCAGACCTGCAGAGGTTGGTGGCAAAGCTTCTATTACAGCTGTGCTAAGGACTCCATTCTCATGACAACCCACACAAAACACTGATCCTGTGTAAGCTGTTTCAGAGCACTGTTTGGGGTCCATGGGTGCAGGTGGAGATGTATGGGACTTAGGGGCTCCTGGGGTGGCTGTGGGATTGTGCTTTGTGTGACAGACCAAGTACAGCTGATGTGTGATGGTGTGGGCATGGGAGAAAGGAGTGCTGGAGGAATGGTGGGAATGCAGTCAGTCTTAGAATCATAGAATCATAGAATCATAGAATTAGCTAGGTTGGAAAAGACCTACAAGATCACCTAGTCCAACCATCCACCTACCACCAATAACCCCAGTAAACCATGTCTCTCAACACTATATCTAAACGTTTCTTGAACACCTCCAGGGACGGTGACTCAACCACCTCCCTGGGCAGCCCATTCCAGTGCCTGACCACTCTTTCACAAAAGTAGTGTTTCCTAATGTCCAGCCTAAATCTCCCCTGGCGCAACTTGAAGCCATTCCCCCTCGTCCTGTCACTAGTTACAAGAGAGAAGAGGCTGACCCCCAGCTCACTACAACCTCCCTTCAGGTAGTTATAGAGAGCGATAAGGTCCCCCCTGAGCCTCCTCTTCTCCAGACTGAACAATCCCAGCTCCCTCAGCCACTCCTCATAAGGCCTGTGCTCCAGACCCCTCACCAGCTTCGTCGCCCTCCTCTGAACATGCTCCAGGGCCTCAATGTCTTTCTTGCAGTGAGGGGCCCAAAACTGGACACAGTACTCGAGGTGGGGCCTCACCAGGGCTGAGTACAGCACTGACTTCCCTACTCCTACTGGCAACACTATTTCTGATACAAGCCAGGATGCCATTGGCCTTCTTGGCTACCTGGGCACACTGCCGGCTCATGCTCAGCCGAGCATCAACTAATACCCCCAGGTCTGTTTCCTCCACACAAACTTCCAGCCACTCTGCCCCAAGCCTGTAGTGTTGCCTGGGGTTGTTGTGGCCAAAGTGCAGGACCCGGCACTTGGTCTTGTTGAACCTCATCCCATTGGCTTCAGCCCAGAGATCCAGCCTGTCCAGATCTCTCTGTAGGGCCTCTCTACCCCCAGGCAGATCGACACTTCCTGCCAGCTTGGTGTCGTCTGCAAACTTACTGAGGGTGCTCTCAATGCCCTCATCCAGGTCATCAATAAAGATATTGAAGAGGACAGGCCCCAGCACCAACCCCTGGGGAACACCACTCGTGACCGGTCGCCAGCTGGATTTAACTCCATTCGCCACCACTCTCTGGGCCCGGCCCTCCAGTCTCTCTGGAGAGTCTCAGTCTTGCCATCACAGAGACAGTTGCTCATTGTAAGTGGGCCCTGGTGGGTTTGATTTCTTGAAAGCAACTTGAAAGCAAGTTGTAACCTCAGGATCAGAAATGATGAAGCCTAAATTCCTCTTCTGCCTTGAGGCTTACTGATATTTATTTCTTGATGTTGGTTCAAGCATTAATGAGACATCCCTTCTGTATCCAGCAAAAGCTGAGCTTGCTCTGCAGCATTCTCCTTAGCTGAGTCTCTCACCTCTAATATGGATAACACTCTGGGATGTTTTGCCCCCTTCTAGATTTGGCTGAAATTGCCCTGTCCCTGCCCAGGGACCTCACTGTGGCCTTCAAGAGTTCAAAAGGAGCTTAAAAACAGGAGGGAGAACAACTTCTTGTATGGTCTGATAGTGACAGAAAAAAGGGGAATGGTTTTAAACTGAAAGAGGGGAGATTTATTTTAGATATCAGGAGGAATTTTTTTACTCATAGGATGGTGGGGTGCTGGCACAGGCTGCCCAGAGAAGCTGTGGATGTCCCATCCCTGGGGCCAGGTTGGATGGGGCTCTGGGCAGCCTGATCTGGTGGGTGGCAATCCTTCCCATGGCAGAAGGGTTGGAATTGGATGGTCTGTAAGGTCCTTTCCTACCCAGTCCTATCTGTGATTCTATATGGACACAGACAGTCCAAGAAAAGATGTGTCTGCAGAAAATCCAGTGATAGTCACTAAGCAGAGCTGGCTGTTACCATGCCAAAGCCCACCAGCTCAGACAATTACTCGGGAAAATGCAAGAGAGATAGGTGCTAACTGGAGAACTGATGGATAAACCAGACTGAATACATGGACAAAGGTAGAGAGGATGCAGTAGCAAGGCAGTTCAGGCTGAGGATGGAGTTCTTGGCTGTGGTCCTTTTTCTCACTAATTCTATGCTCTACCTCATCCATCAGGCTGTGACCTCCATGACTCATCCCACTTCTCCTTCAGGTCCAGTAGACCCCAAAACGGACAAACTGAGAAACTGTTTGCGTATCACCAGTGTAAAAGAAGTATATAATCCCACACAGGAGTGAAAAGGGGATGTGCCAGGAGGAAGGGCAGGGTTCTGAAGCTTGAATTTAATGTGTAGAGACAGGAAGACAGAGTCGTGACACTCAGTGAGGGCTTGTGCAGCACATTGGCTTGTTATTTGCTTCTCTGACAGCATGTGAAAAATGGCACAAAAATGACACCACTTGGGGTAGTGCCCTGGTCTGTACTTTGCACTCAGAAAACCTCTTCTTTTTGAGGTTGGGAGAGGGTTGGGAGACCCTGAGAGAGGCTCTTTTTTTCCACATCTGCAGTCCTCGCTGCTTTCTGGAGCAGTGGTGACCAAGTATTCATTTGGATCAGTGGTTTGAAGAGTACAGACCTTGCAATGTGGAGAATAACCTGCCAGAAAAATGACAAAGCTATGGACAACGCAGTGTCTGGGGCAAACTTTTATCCACTGAACTAAGAGAACACATGCAAGACAACCAAAATAACATCCTTTGGCAGGGTGTGACCCAGAAAGACTGAAAATAAAGAGAGAGAGAGACAGAATGAAGACAGAAAATAATAGAGGCATTTTTGAAGACAATCATTAATAGTGACTTTTGATAGTTTTGAGCTGCAGACAAGCTTGTGCCTACATGGCTGGGAGCAGAAACTGCTTTGGGAAGCACACGCAGTCTGGTAGCAGCATCAGAGCCATTTTCCAGTTCATGGTTCTCCTGTTTCCCTGCTGAACACAAGTTCCCCGCAGTGCTCAGTGGCCCCGGGTCATCACTCTGGGAAGTAGGATGGCCAGAAAGAGGAAAGGTTTTTTTTTCTGCCTGGGACAACCAGCATCAGTTTCAGTTCACAGGCTGGTGCTTCTCACTGGGTATCTCACTGAACACCCCAGTCCTGCAATCTGCAAGCAAGCTTCTGGCTATGGAATGAATTTCCTCCCTCGCTCAAGGTTATTCCTCAGCCCTGACTTGCTTCACCATTCACTTACATGGCCAAGTCGGCTGCTGGCTCCTTAATGATCTACATGCAGTCATCCTCCATGAGAAAGAATGGCAGGATCTGGCCCTGTGGGAAAAATAAAACGGCTCCATTTTCTTACCCTTATATCAGCTGTGCTCTTGGTAGCTTCAAAGTCATCTCTCCCGGCCATCATTGCAGTGAATTAACATGTCATGTAGTACTTACTGTTGTGCCTTGGGAGACTGAATTCATAATTGATCGCCATGGAAAGCAAAGCAGAATGGTCTCCTCTTGCATATGCAGGGGCATCAGTTTCATCAGTCAAAGGCCAGGTTCCTCTCATCCTCCAAACAAATGATATTTTTGAGGATAAGAACTCACAGATGTAACCACAAGGGCTAGAAGGAAGGAGTATTTCTTTAACCCCATGGCAGCACAGGCGTGAGGCCAGCTGCTGTTAGCCACCTACATGGAGCAGAGGAGGCAGCACACTAACCACATTGCTATCAGCACCGTCTGCTGATAGGGCAGCAAAAATCAAATCCACACTTCTCTAAGATCCTAAGAGCTGTTTTCATAAGGTTTGTGCCATTTTTTTCATGAGACAACAGTTTGTAAGCCACATCTCTATTTCGGACAGAAGCCAGCCAGTCTCTGCACCACAAGATAAAGCTGTACCTCTGCTCTGTCTGCTGGACACAAGCCTTGTAGTGCTCCAAAGCCAAGCACCACATCTGGCTGCCTCCTCTCTCACGCCACCGTATCTGAAATGAAAGTGCTGCTTTTTTCTTGAAAATAATGTTCTTACCTCAGAAATGTATGTAGGAAGTGCCAGCAGTGGAATAGATCTTGACAAACTAAATTGTTTTCCAAATCACTTTATTGGACAACTTTAATAAGAAATAGCTGTTCCATTGGTAACAGCGATGACCTTTAGCATGAGCACAAGATGGCTGGTGGATGTGTGGTGCAGAGACTCTGGCCACCTGCCCCGCCAGCAGCAAACAAACTGCTGGGCACATCCACACTCTGTCAAAACCAGAAAATTCCTGCGTTAGTCACAGCAGGAAGACAAACAGCAACAACATCAGAGCACGCTGTTGTATCCAAGTGGTTGGTGACTATCACAGGCTTGACAGCCTCCCCGAGCAGAAAGCTGCAGACAGCAACAGTGCAAGCCCAAGACAAGGAGAGCAGATGTTCCTGGCTCCTCCTCAGTCCTTGTTCCCATATGTTCATGAAGTAGATTTTGTAAAGTAGACTAACAGCATATTCTGCTTTACAGAAAATCAGAGTGGAGCAGAGTTCACCGTTTGGGTTAGACATGGCTCTAAGGGTGCACAAGTGAACCACTGACATTTAAAATAATAATAAACTGTAGCTTTAAGCTTCCTTGGGTGAGCATGAGATCCAAGTGGAAAATCACATGTTTGGCTGGTCTGCTTTTACTGAACTGTATTTTTATGTAATCTACTTTTACTTGAATTGTCTGTGCACTTGATGTTATTATGGATCACACCCTGGGGTCATTTGATCAAGAAGTTTCTCAACAAGAACTACTTGATCCTGACTGTCTTTTTCTTTGTGCCCAGCACTTCCATGGCTCTCTGTGGTATTTTTGCAGGATCAAATAGTCTCATTTTGCCTCTTTAACATCAAATAGTGCATGGAGCTGTGATTTTTGAAAAAGCACACAGAGAACCAGTATTTGAACAAGGATGTGCATATTTCTCTCAAGATTAACAGCTTGCAAGACTGAGTTTTGATTTTCTAGGGATTTCGGAACAACAGGAAATATTCCTAGGCAACTTGAAGTCTCTTGTTAAGAAAGCATATTTATTAATTTCTTCGATGCTCAGGAAGTTGCTTCCTCTTATCCATGCTGCTTGAAGTTTCTAGCTTCCTGGTGAACTGTTGTACTGCTCTACAGCTTGGCCCTTCTTCAGAGATTCCCAGGTCCATCTCTGCAGAGAGAGCTGGAGAAGGAGAAATCTCAGCCATGGGGAAAAGGCAGAGAGAAGATCCATCAGCTGCTTCTGGCTTCACACAAAAGTCTTCCACAGCTTGAAGACCTGTTCTCATGACAGACACGCCTGAATGTGATGCTGAAAACCTACAGTGTAGTCTTGCAAATCATGTACTTGAAAGGGTTTCTTCCTTCTAGTACTCTGACTCCATCACTTTAATAAGATTTATATTCCTGTATCAAATATATAATTAGCAGTCGAAAGATAATTTAATAAAATCAATACGCTCTAATGTAGTTCAGGCAATATACAGCCTTTTAGCTGTGTATGGATTTTCTGTCTTATGAATGTTTTATCCCTTGTATTTTCCTTTTGCATAGTTTAATTAAAAAATTAGGAACTTTAAACATTAAAATTTCCTATAGAAGGAAAATCTGTTATTGGTGATAAAAATGGGCTTGTAGTCTTCCAGTATCCGTTTTCTCGTAACACAAGTGGGGAAAAAAAAGCTGTTTTAGTATAAGCAAAAGAAATCATTCATTTAGAAGAGTTGTATCCAAAAAAAAAAAAAAAAGAGAGAGAGAGAGAGAAAAAAAATTCAGAAGGAAAATATGCTGAGAGTGAATGATTTTAGTTGAACAAGTTTTATATATAAATAATATATTTTCACAAACAGGTAAGTATTACATTTTAAATTAAATATTTCAGAGTGACTGAGATGAAGTGACACACTGGATCAAAATCATTTTTTTCCTGTATTTTAGTGACAAGTCCTACCATCCCCCTCCCTTGTTTTTATTGCAATTCAAGATGGGAAGCTTGATTCTGATTGTCACGAAATGAGCAATCCGCTTCTGTGCCCATTTTTTTTCTTTTTCTTACAGTAGAGTCATAGAAATTTGTGTTTACAGTAGACATTTTATCTCACTTAACACATACTAACATATAATTTCATTACAGAAACACATCAGTGTTATTTTAAATGGTGAATAAGCATTCTTAATATTACCCAAATCACAGCATTAAGGTAATGTTGGAGAAACAGAGAAACTTCCTCTCTTAAACTTGCTAAAATCAATAGCAAAGCCTTGGCCATGTTGACCTAGAAGTTAAGAAGATACAACAAAAAGGGTCCATTATGCTTTGAATAAATAAGATTCGGAGTTTTTTTTCCAATTCTAAAGCCAGTTCATATCTGGAACACCTATTCATGCACTGGTGTCTGATTTGTTCAACACCAATGTAAGTGTGGTGAAAATTAAATATTTTAACCTGCTAACCAGGGAACACTGTTGTCCTAATGATTTGTGTTGCAAGACATGAAGTTGGATGTGCATCCATGGGCCAAGCATAGCTCAGGTGAAGGTGAGAGACATACCTTATTCTGATCCAGAGCAGACAGGACAGGGGCCCAAATCTTATGTAGGAACTGACCAGTTCTGGGATGTGTCTGAAGCTGCTGCACACCTAATGTGTTCTTAGGGGCATGGGTTAGTGGGCACTACTAGTGGTAGGTGAATGGTAGGGCCTGAGGATCTTAGACATCTTTTCCAACCTCTATGATTCTATTATTCTAATGGGTGAGGAAACTGAGGTTGGCTTGGGCTCAGCACTTCTTCTTGTTTGTAGGCTCAGGAAGTCATACTGCAGTTTTTCCTCTGGAAAACAAGGCAGTTGCTGGGCATCATCTTGGGAGTGGCAGAAGAATCACCCAAGAACAGAAGACCAAGTTTGTTGGAGGCTTGCTATGATCTCTGAAATATTTGCCTTAAATAGTGGTATTTGAAGAGTGTAAAACATGCTTTCTCTTTCACCCTGGGCATGTGGGGAAGAAACCAGGTCTTCTTGTGCTGACATCCTTCCCTTACTCTTCTCTTAGGTGCTGGAACTTCATCCCTCTCTCCTGTGAGAGACTTTCTAAATCCTACCCTGAACCCATGGATCTGGTGGTTGCTATTTTAAACCTGACCATGGGCCTCATGACATGCTGAAGGGAAAAAAATCCATTTCTGAAAATGAATCTTGTTATTTTCCTAAACTCAGAGGAAATCTGCGGCACAGCTGGTGGTCCTGGAGGAGACTGAAGGAATACTGCTTAATGAGAACCTGGTGGGTTAATTAGTCTGTTGTGTGATGTGGTTAGTCAATAGGAAAGAAACATTTGGAAATTTTAAACAGCATAATCATGATTGACCTTAAGGTAGCGGGCAGCCTAATAAGCAGTTAAATGTGCCTGAGCAATAGGGGATGTTTGAGCAAGAGAGGATTGTGCTGATGTGCCTTGGCACAGTTTGAAGCAGAGAAGCTACAAAAATGAATGCATTACCAGAGGTTTTATCAGCAGAAGAGAGACAGCAGCATTTCCAGCTCAGTACACAGCGTCGCCTTTGTGCACTGACCAACAGAATTTGTGGTTTCATACAGAGATGCAGCACACATTGCAAGAGCTGAGAGGGAATATAGAAAAGAAGAGGAAAACAGGCATATGATCTTCAGGGACTCAGAAGTCCTGAGGTGGTTTCCCTTCCTCCTTTTGTCTCAACGCCCCAGTCATGTGCACCTAGATTGCCTCCTCCAGTGACCCCTCCAACGTGTGCTTTTGCAACCCACACTTCTCCCTTTCGGTACAGGGTTTGACCTCCTGTGTGCGACTGACCCCATGCAGCTCAGTGCAGTCCTCTTTGGAACTCTTCTCACATCTCTCATTTCCTCTGGCTCAGCTGATTGCTGAGCATCTTGCAGCATTTTCTTGGCCTTGGCTATGCGAAGGCTCCAGCTCTCTGCATTACTCTGCTGTTGCTACTGGTTTCATTTCATCTGCTGTTCTGAGTCTGTTGCTATTTCATATAAGCCTGCCAGATCTGCCTGCACGATTGTTCTTTTGTCCAGATGGATGTTTAGCTCAGGCCATTTAGTGCTGATATGGTTTTCCTATTGCTTTCTGTGTACTCAGGAGAAGTAGTTTTGTATTAAAATTCTTCTGGAGTGCTGAGTCACTTGAATTCTGCTACTGTGTCATGTGCTCAACTGTCTGAATACTGGACCTGCTTATGTCATATCTTGCAAAATGTGTTTTCTGTTTCCCCATCGGAGTTTAGACTGAACGGTTTCCAAATTATCCACCTACTAGAAACTGGGAAAATTCTCTCTTGTGATGTAATTCCCATCTTAAAAGTCATTGTTGATCTTTTCCAGGAATCTGCTTGGGATTTTAAAGCTAGGATATTTTTTTGCATGCTTTACTCTTTCTGTATACTGTTGGCACAAGGAGGATTACTCTGTGTGATTAGGATATAATTCCAAATTGCCAATTGTTTGTGCTGTTATCTCATCACATTATATTACTGTGTATAGCAAACTCTTGGTTGCGCTCTGAGGGATGTGTTAATGCTGCTGGTTGAGTTTCCCCTAGTGAGGGACTCAGTGTTCACCAGACCCTCCCTGGGGCTAACCGAGGTGCTCAAGCCCAAAGAAATTCATTATGCACAGCCCTTCCCCAAAAGACTCGTCCTGGTGCAATATTCAGCAAAGAGAACAAATCAAGCTCTGGCTTCACTCATCAGTAATCAGCAGTGACATTTCTTTTGCATTGCTGTTCAGTGTATGTGGGTCGATGCAGCTCCCCAAGTATCAGTAAGGCTTTCAGTGCTATCAGACTGGTGAGTCAGTCTGTGAAAGTTTCAAAAGATGTAATGATCCATCTTCTTTGCAGCCTTGTAACTTCCTTCCTCAGTGACTGCCCTCTGCATTTCTCAAGTCTCATTGGCTGCAGATATCCTATTTATAGCCTAACTTCCTTGTCTTGTGTCTTTGTCCTTCAGAGTGCTTGACCTGCAGTGACTGCTGTCTCTCCCTGAGGATATTTTCTGGCTCTGCTGTACCAGATCAGGGTTTCTCATCCTGCCTCCTGCTGTGTCTTATGCTTGCTGCTATACAGCCCAGGCAGTGCACCCTGTCAGAGTTCTGTGCTGAGGGTTTGTATTCATCTGATGGCTTTAGAATGGCTTTTTGTATGTCACCAACACGCAGCCACATTTCTGGATGTTTAGTATTTGTAGGACAAGCACTGCAGCTGACTTCACTATTTGCATGGAAATGAATCAGATGTTGATCCTGCAGCCTTGTGGTGGGTGTAGTGGTTGTGTGGCTGGCAGCATTCTTCTCCAGGCAATGTGAGGTCACATAAGGCAACCAAATTGACTCTGGTCTCTGCTGTGTGTCTTAAGTAGCTTTTACTTTAATCTGTCTTTCCTGAGTTCGTGTCTGCTGCTGTCTGATCCCCTCCCTTGGATAGATTAGCAGCCTTTCCAGTCTCTCACAATTTTCCAAAATTTGCACCAGATTTTGGCTTATTTCTCCAAGCTTTTGTTTCCTTAATTAAAGATAAACTAAAGAGTAAAACACTTAATTGTGTACTATGTATAGGTGTCTGTGTGTGCAGACGATGTCTAAGATTTCGTCATGATCAGTGAAGATCCAGTCCATATAACCAATGGAACTGAAAGGACTCGGTGACCATCTCTGAGTACCTGTTCTGACGCTGAATGACTGGATGGCAACCTCCACTGCAATATCCATTGCAGTGTAGTGTACTGTCACTGTAGTGACAAAGGAGGGAATGTCGTTGCTTAAAACTAGTCTAGTGCTGTCTGAGACCCCCTAGGAAATCTAAAACATCTTCAGTGGATTGGCCAGCATGACAGAGAGCAGCAAATGGAGACCAGACCAAATACTCCACAGAACCTGGAATGTCACGGTACATGTAATTCTCCATCTGCAGGACTTTAGGCATCGAGCACACAAGCAGACACCTAAATTTATCTATCTTGCTGTCAAAAGGTGTCTTTAGCTGTCTTAAATACCCTTGAATGCCCTGCTTGGCCTCCACTTGTGGATCCTAGGCATCTCAAAGGGTACTCAGTTTTGGCAGCTGCCTCTATCTCATCGTTTGCCAAGTGCCAGAGAGTTATTTTGGCTGATAAATCTGCGACGTATCTCCTCAAACAGTGATATTTGTTTCTGTGGTATGTTGTTTTTTCCTTCTCCCCACTGAGATATTAAAGGAGTTTTCTATGATTTTCTCACTGGTATTCAACAGTCAGCTCTGCATACAGTCATTACCAGCCTTCACTCTTCTCATGCTTGTGCTTCTACATTGTGCCCTAGCATTTTCTTCCTAGAGGTCACATCTGCTCCAGTATTTCTCTGTTTGTTTTGTTTCCATTCTATGGCCAAAAAGACCTCACCTTTTTGCACAGTGTTGCAACTAATAACATTTATGCTCCCATACTTTCAAACACCTATTAGTAGCAGAGCTGTAAGAGTGCAATTCATATTCTGCCGCACGTACTTAGAGATGGTTAGTGATACCTCCCCCAGATTCCTTCTTCTTGCAGTCTGTACTTCATCATTCAAGATTTGAGTACCTTTATGAAGAAGTAAAGTAGAAACATTTTCATGATGTTAAAGGAGAGAGAATCCTGGCAAATGCCCCAATAGTCAAATTCATAAACACTGCTTATCACTGTTGTAATTGTGACTCTAGATTTCATGAAAATGAATACTTCATAATCACAAAACATAGAAAACATAAGAATAAATATATAAGGCTGAATAATTTAGTGTTTTTTATTTTATTTTCAGTAGCCTCAGATGTAACCCTTAATTTCTAAAGCCACTAGATTTAGTCTCTGACATACATTTTGTGTCAAGAACTGCATTAAGACACATAAAAGACAAGGGTTTAGATAGCTCTCTCCAGTTTTTATCTGGTGAATAAAGTCTCTCACCAAAGCCCGGATCTCCAATAGGTGTAAAGTGACTCACAAAAAAAAGGGTCTGAAAGGATTCAGGTAAAGGCAACAGCTCCTCCCAGCCCACTCGTGTATGTTAATTTAAGAAAAGCAAACATTTGCAAGAGAAAGCCATTCAGCTAGAAATGTTGAGAACATGTGTTTTCCTTGTTGTAACACAGCCAAAAGAGACAAACTTCCATTTACACAGTATCACGTTTTGCCAAATTAACAATAAAAGTACTATTAATATTTAATATTTATAAGATACCGTCATCCAGAGGCCAGCCAGGTCTGATCCCTACTGTGTAAGATGTACAGACACTGAAAATGATTTTGATTCTTTTTGTTTATGCTGAGGAGCCATTGTAAAATGCTGTGATCCCATAATGGCTGCCAAGATGTGGGCCCCAGCTCCTCAAGGCTTGGATGCATTTTTAGGGCAATTTGCTTTTATGACTATGAGTTCTTCCTTTGTAACTTTTCGACTTAGTAACAAAAGCTAGGTTTATAGGGGTGAATCAGAAAATTATGGGGTTTGTTTCAAGTACCAGTATTTCAGGTGTTACTACTGGGTAGGGGAAGAGAAAGTTTCTTATGGCTGGGAAAGAGTTGCAGAAGAAAAGATGTATGTATTTTTATGCTTTTACTTGGAAAACTTTAGTACTTTAGTTGGTTTGTTTTTTTTTAATTTGTTTTGTTTTGTTTTTTCTTTTTTTTTTTTTTCTGGGGGGGAGCGGGGCGAGGGGGATAATAGTGGTATCTAAATAGACACGTTTGAGCCTCCAGAGGAGCTGGAACAATTTTTGGTTTATCAAAACCACATAAATTTGATCAAAGGATTTGATAATCACCTAAAATGAAGCTCCCTGAGTATAATTTTAATCCCCTGAATGACCTATCTCCCTCACTTCAGGCATTACAGGGAAGGCTCTGTTTGCCAGTGTATGAACTGTGTCCTTCAGCACAACCACCAGATAAGTATTGATCAGAGTATTACCTCTGCTACCACAGCCACCACCAATTTGCCATCAGACACCTCCCAGATCAGCTTAAATTTTAATGGTTTATCTTTCCACATAAGTATATTTGGTCTGAGGTTCACTCATATACTCACTGACCAGAAAGGTCACACTCAGGCCAGTTGGGTTTGTTGAGTCACCAACTCCACATAGCTGGATAATCCTGAGAGAATATCTCAACCGTTTCTTCAGTGTGATGAGGCATCTCCAGCATCAGTGCATTTCGGCAGAGGGCGTTGCATGAGTGAATTCATCCAGTCCTCCCCAGTGAGAAATATCACATGTGTATCTGTCCCAGCCTGGAGCCTGTAATAATGTAGCTGCCATCTCAAACGCATTCAGGACTCACAGCTCACAGCTAGCATGGGCAGCTACTCCCAGGGGGTTTAGTGAAACTCAAGGCCATGGCTTTGGACAGTCTTTGGTTATATTCAGCTTGGAGAGACAGGAGATTGGATATTCCTATGAAGGACACAGTTTTCTGAGATGAAAATGAACAGTACAGATACAACTGCTTGGAAGTAAAGAATAAAAAAGCTTATTTCATGATGTGTCTGCAACAACTTCAGCTTTTTAGCTTCAAGAAGGAATATGCTTTTGACCCTCCTTATTGTTCCCATTCTCCATACTTTGCTAGGCATCATGGAGCCCTCTCAGAGTGCAACAGATAGATCCCTTACATTGAAAGTAAGGCAAAAGATATGCTCCAGGCCAGCACCTAATATGCTCCGATAATTAAAAACCATCTTGTTCTGAAGATCAAGTTAGAGTTGTTATAAAAACCACACAAAGAATGCAGGATGGCTATTAGGTCCTTAGCACAAACGATTTTCTTCCAATTACGATCTGCAATAGGATAATCTGGTGCTCTTGTTGCACCACCTCACTTGCAAATGTAGACATAGCCAGAAGCTGTGTGTGTCTCTAAGAAGCACACACAAATGTGCAAGCTCATTGCCTCTACATGACAGTTTGTCTTCCAGAACGTCAATGATTTCTCCAGTATTTATGAACCTGGGGATTGTTCTTTGGTGAGTAAATTGCAGTAAGAAGATGTATGTGAAATTTCTATCATTGAGGATCCTTCAAAAAGCTCTCTGAAAACTAGGTGAATATATCTGGAAAATGTTTCTTGGAGCTATATGCATTCTCTGGCACAAGTTAGTAGTAACTTTCAACTTAAAGGCTGTAGGGCTGTAGCATAGAAATCAGGTGATTTTTATTTTTTAATTTTTTCATGAGTGTGAGTTCCAAAATTTTGTTTACTTACAGTAAGATGTGCTTGGATACATATTAAAATAGTGCACCTATTTCCTTTCCTGGAACTCATCCATCTACTTCTCCACCAAATGCAAGATGTCCACTTCCAAATGGACCATTCCTTCCATTCCTGTTCACTAATCAGATCTGCAGCACGCACTAGATAAGGGGTGAGAAACTGACCAAGTTCTAGGCGGTGTAGAATAAAGCAGAATCTTAATTTATGAGTTGCACCAAAATCTGTAAGGAACACAAAAATGACATAAAAAGTGCTCAGAACTGAGTAAATTTTGGTTAAATATTCTGCTCTAAAGTGACATTTCAGAGGACTTAGAGCTGTTTCAATAGCCAGAATTCATTTGTCATTTTTGAAGGAAAAAGGGAGAAAAGAGAATGAGATACTAAATGATAGATTACTTGATTTAAGAGCCACCTGTCCCCTTTCTATCAGTAGTTCATTGGGCGAGGGAATTCATTTAAAATGTAGGAAATAAGGCTTCAGTTTCCTCATCTGCCTGAGGAGATCTGAGCCTAATTTCCCAGGAAGGGCAGACTGTCAGGTATCTCCCAGTGCAGGAGGGAGGCAGAAGAAAGGTTGTTTTATCAATACCTCCAATAGAGTATGTTCTGCTTTGTTTACAATATTGAAATATTCATGAGAGCGATGTCCTGCCTCTCAGCTGCAGAGCCTAAACACCATGATATAGAGTTATTCCCTCTGACTTAATGAATATTTCAATATTTTATATAGAGTGGAACAGCATCAACAGGAAAAGAAAAAAAGAAAACAAAGTATTTCTCAGCAGAAAATTCCCCTGTGCAATAGCTTTAACTTCCTTCTCCAGGTTCAGATCTCTGTGTAAAAAGTAGGAACTGAACCTAAGGCTTCTACCTCCTGACTGCACTCTGTAACCACTGAGTAAAGATGTGGCTGTGGTTGTAGCATTTTTAAAAATATTATTTCCTTTTTTTTTTTTTTCCCTTTAAAAGTGACCAAAAGAGAAATGCATTGTTATGGTTTTTTATTTTTATTTTTATTTTCATTTATTCAAGAAAATCCGTAAGCACTTCATATTAGTTCATTAAGCTTCGGTAGATTTTGTTCCCAAACATGAGAAGCCAGTAATTTGCATGCCGTATGATTTAGAATTGGTACAGAAACGTCAGGGAAGGAATGGCAAATTTGCAGCTGTTTAATGTGAAGATCAAAAAGCACTGGCTTGAAATATGATATTAGCAATTTTGGAATTACCTTCTGATTGTCTCTTGATGATATAAGATCAAATATAGTCCATTTGTGAATGAAAAGCTTTTTTTTCCTCTTTCTGGTAGCTACAGTTCATGGACACAGGGAGCAGACTTTTCAAATATGGACGATTTCTGAACACATTCTTCTCAGAGTATTGCTGCTGTTTTAGCAATGGCTTGTTGAATTTACTTCAAATCTTAGTAGAAAGATCTCTCTCCTGTCCGTGTACAAATGTACCTGAAATTTCAGGCTGCCATGGGTTGTCCTGCCTCTACTGTTTGATCAAAGTCAGCATAAGAGGTTCATAATCTGGTTTATTATGAGCCATATCTTACAGCTTTTATTGCAGTCCCCTTGTTTTTCTACTGTTCTACCTTTTTTTGCTGAGAATGAGTTGTAATTCATGCCAAAAATTGCCCTGCCAGCACTGAGGCTCCTGCTTTATTGCTTTATTAGGTCTTGAGCTACATGATTAGCCTGAGGGATAGATCCACAAATAACAGCTGCTCAGCTGGGGTGTTTCCTTAATCCATGCCTCTCCCTTTCAGAATCAAAGGCATAGAGAGGTAGGAGAAAATTATCTCTGCCCTACAGAGTATTACAGAGCGAGTGGGAAGATGAGCAAATGGGCAGGTCTCTACTGGAAACCTTGCAGAGGCAAAGATGAGACAACTGCACTTCAGTGATGCAACTATTCTCTGTTGACACATTTAATCAAATTAATTTTTTCATCTTCATGCAGCAAACTAAGTTCTAAACTGTCTGGGGCATTGGAACAAGAGAACCCAGAAAGATAGTTATTACCAAGCTGCTGTGTGAGCAGCATGGAAGTGCTGAAGTGTTTTTAGTGCTAATTACTGTGCATAATAAAACATATTTATCCTCTTGTTTAGGATATCCTGTGGATGTGCTGCATTCATCCATTCCCAACTCTCCAATACTTTCCTTCAGATATATATATATTAATATAGGAAATTATAAATGAATGCTAAATATGGAATTTCATTGTGATCTTATTTGCTTTGAGGTAAACACCAATGAGATAACTGACCAAAACCTGAATTGATTAAATCATTCTGGAGTCATTAGTTGCAATAGAATTCTACTTTATATTAACTGAAAACCTGGTTAACTGAAATTAAAATGATACAAATTAAAACAAATGAGAAGAGAATTTGAGTCATTTGTTTATTATTTTAATAGCTGCTGTGATTTTCCGTTAGACTCTCATATGAAATAATTCACTGAATATCGTACAACCAACTAAGTAGAATCTGATGGAAAAAGAAGTCTGGTTCTTAGCTGTAACAAAACAAAGTCCTTTAATACTCAGACCGCTCATCTCATTGCTGTCTGAAAGCTTTAAGATGTGTTTAGGATAAATTTTGAGACAATAGCAACTATTGTTCTTGTTGCAGAAAGATTTTCTGTCAATTTATCTGTCTGACGTTTTGAAATCAGACCCATAGGGTAAGCAGGGCTGTAATAAATGCTGAAATACAGGATCAAAGGGAAGAAAAACGTGTCTCTTAATTCTTGGGCTATTGGACTCATGTGGATACATACCCGGCATGCACACAAGTGTGTTTGTGCATAATTTGAGCTCAAGAGAAGCTTGAGGGAGCTGATGGAAGATGAATGGCTCCTAAGAACAACACGCCCAGTATTTCTTTGTAATTTTAAAGCATCTCTCTCCTCTGAAGAAATTATTACAGTTATTGGTCCTTCATTACTCTAGGGATTTTTTTTGCAAGGATTCAGAATAAAACATGCCACTGCCAATGACATAAATAGTGTTTTATTTCTGCTAGCCATGCAGAACACCACTTCAGGGAGAAGGAAGCAAGATTCTGCTCTTCCTCTTGCCTTGTGGAAAGAATATCTGACTAGTTTCCCATTAAGACTTCACTCTGTACAGCTCTAAAAGTGGTTGAACTGCAGAGGTTCATTTCAAAGAATGGTTTGAAGTTTTGTACGGGTCTACATTAGGCCATACCTTCTATGAGCTAGAAGAGGGCTGGGGAGGAACCAGCGTGGATATGAAAGTCTGAGGTAAGCTTGTAGCATTCATGAAAAATGACAGAAGTTCACATACCTGAAGAAGGCTGTGTGCCCACCATGTTGTCTCCTTTTTATTCTTTAGTCTAATTGATCTAATTGATTTGATAAAGTATATAGCTTCTGCCTGTGAAACTTTTGGTATCACTTGTCTAGAGCCACCTTCATGTTAGATAAAGAGGTTAAGACTTTCTTCCCCAGAAAGTACTCCAGTTTAACCACTGATTGCTATTTTTAACCTTTTATCTATATTTTCTGCAGCTATGCATTGGTTGTCAGTGATTTTTTAATTTTTTTAATTTTTATTTTTTTCTGTGGCCCTGTCTCAGGAGCAAATACAGTGTTTGTCTATTTGTCTTCTGGTGCCCCATTAGTTTGGCTGTCACAGCTTGATGCCTGACTGTGTGTGCAGCAGTTTATGTGCTAATTGCTTCTCCTCTGCATAAAAGGAGAGCTTTAGGTAATGAAGTGCTGCCTCAGAGATGGAAACATTAAGAAGAGCTGAGGTTATGCTATTTTAAGCATTCATAGCTTTGAATTCGAGCACTGAAATAGAAGAGTCTGGCTGTGATGCCCTGAGCCCAGTGTCGACAGCAGGAATTTCGCCATTGTTGTTAACAAGGTTCAAGGCTACTTTGAGAGCTCCAAACAGTCCTTGCTGAATTTCAGATATTTACTCTGTGAGTGTTATTTAAAGATAGATCTGTTTCTATAAGTACTATTTCTTATAGCGAGCACTAACAGAGAGACAGCAGTCATGGAGCTTACAGCGTGCATCACCCTTCTGCCCTGTAGCACCTCCGTGGAGAGCCGTGGGGCTGTATGGGCATATGGTAAGAGATTACCTTCTTCAGTGAGACTGATTCACACCTAACCCTTCAGTGAAATAACACCACAGAGCAGGCTTCTTTAAGCCTTGCACATACATATATATAATTTACAGCTTACAATTATAGCAGAGCATATGGCAATGCAGATGAGCAGTCGAGGCCTGGACCCTTGGGATGAGTGTAGCTGCAGTCCTACCTGAGCGAAACCAATTGACTCGTGCCAGGGATTTCTTTGGTCCCAGGAGTCATCTGCTTCCCTGCTGGGGGGCAGCTGTGTTGGCTGTGTTGAGGTGGCTGCTCAGCAAAGCTGAGCACAACTCTGAGTGCAGACACAGCCAAAAGCATGCTTAGAAATGCAGGGAGCAGCACCAGCATTATCTGCTTTTAAGTGGTGACAGTGGTGCCTAGATACAATTGATCCCAGACTATGTATCTGTTTTTTGCAGTTTTTTTGCAGATTCCTGGCATGAGAGAGAGAAGGAAAACAAGCCTGTTGTCAGGATAGTCACGTTTCCTTGTACTTCTAATCAGCAATTAAGAATATAAAGAGGCAGAAAGACACATCTGCTTGCTCTGTTACTCAATGTGGTACCATCCTGTTTGGTCAAGGAGTAATGTGATAGATCTATGCTACTGATGGGGTACATTCGCACAGGTAATTTACACCTCATAAGTGTATTTGCTCTGATGCTTACCTATCAAAGAAGAATCTGCTTTTGAAAAGGTATGTAGCTTAAACCTGCTATCAGATGTAAAAACCTTGCATGAGTTGTCCAAGTGCCTTTCTTGCTTCTAAGAACTGTCTGTTGACTCAGTTTCTAAGGACACCTTCTAAGTCTGCCGTGGTTTTGATCCTCCAGTTCAGTTTCTTTGTTATCTGTTCAGTCCTGACACAGACATCACTCTCCTGCCAGTATTTAATTCCTGTGCAGTCTGTGGACCATGTTCTCCCACCGCAGAATGTGTTGGGGTGACACCAGCTGTGCCAACCTACCAGCTCTCTTTTCCATCTATTTGCACCCCTGGTCTGAAGGTCTGATTTTCCCCTACCACATGTAAGAGTTAGGAATCACAGAGTCATAGAATTAGAAGTTGGAAGGGACCCGTAAGGATCACTGAGTCCAACTTCTGTCTCCACAAGGACCCTCAGGTCCTTATCCAACACTGTTCTTGGTCTTACTACTGCTTTACTCAGCACAAGTTGCTGGTGAGGTGCACATTAGGGAGGCTGAATTTGAGAAGGGCCATTGTAACCTGGAATTTGTCCTGTTCTTATGTAAATAGCAACTGCTAAATGGTGCTAAGGGACAGAGAGCGGCATTTTCAAAGCAGAAGGTTGGTGCAACTGGAAATCCTATGGAAAAATGGGATTTGTATGGTGGAAGTATCTAACTCCTTTCATAATAAACGGACTTATGAATGACAGATGTGGACAAATAATGAATGCTTCCAATCCAACCAACGATTGAGTGAGCACAAGAAAATAAGGTCACACCTCTGGCTGAATTTTAAACACCATTTAAAACTCAGAGTTCAGTGGTGGAGAAGACCTACTTGATCATTCAGTTCTGCTTGCACTCCTGTTAGACACTTATAATTCTGCAGGCACAACTAAAAGCTGAGATGGGCTTAGAAAAAAAGATGTGAGAATAACTAAAAAGATTTCATGCTTTATCCAAAGTGTTCTATAAAGCTGTTTCACTATGAACGCTTGAACACAAACAGTAAGTGTTAATTGAATTGAATTGAGTGTGAATGCACACATCAGGCTTGTCAGCAGTAATTAGGCCAAAGAGACAACAGTGGGGAATATTAAGTCCAAAGAAAAACTTAATTCATGAGGCACTCAGGGTTGGAATAGTTCTCCGAAGTGTGTAATGTGCTTGGGATTTGAACACATATGGTAAAGTCTTAATACAGAAATTAGAAAAGGAAGTAACCTTTTCTTGCTAGATAATCTACTCAGTCTTCTTGTCAATGTAGAAATACTTCTCTGAGGTGTTCCCTTCAGGGTTAACTTTCTAGAGTTTTATTAGTTCTAATTGTGAGATTTTGTCCTTTCTGTGCAGTGAATAATTAACTCAAGGAACTCCTTGCTGCAGGCTAGCCTTGGAGTAAATCATTTGGTAGCTTCTGTAAAAAGGCTCTGATGCATTTGTTAATAGCATCTGCACCTGCACTATTGGCATATGAAACTGAGACTATCAATCTGCAGTGTCTGGTCTTAAGACAATTTTCTTAATGGTATGCTGGATCTGGATTATAAGGCATTTGTATCAGCATCTGAAGGACCTCTCTGCTCACTTAGAGACAGGAAATCAGGTTTTCTAACCAAGCTAATGTATGAGGCTTTCTAAGGCATCCATCAGCGGTGCAGCTAAACTGTGTCAGTGCAGCAATAAATATGAGTGCAATCATGTTAAGGGATGCACAGTGTGATTAAACTGGCTGCACAATCAGCACAAAGGATGGCCTCAGACCAATCTTGCAGTTGATGGGCCACATCTGCCATGTGCTATGGAAGGAAATTATAGACAGGGATGCTGACACTGGCTGCAAGTGAACTCCTCCCGGCTGCTTGTTGGAGCATCTTGTTGTAGCTAGAGCAAGATGAAGGGCTGCTGTACTGAAACATGGAACTGGATCATTTGTGCTATGAAACTGCTGGCTCTGCTGCTGGCACCCTCATAGCTTAGTTCAAACTGAATCTCTAGTAAGCCTTTCCAGGGCATGTTCATGGAGACAGCATGAGACAGGAGTCATTCTTCATGGGCACTTTGAATGCAGCCACCCTACTCTGCAGTGCAGACATGTTGCTCTCCAAAAGCTACTGAGATGTAGCCCTGGGCACATGTAGCATGCTTATCCAGGTGTGATTTGGGGTGTCCTGTGCCCATTCCTGCAACTTGGGACCAGTGGTCTTGGGTCCAGCCCTTGCACTGCTCCCAATGGGCTCGGGACACCCAGTGGCAGAGCTCATGAAAGGCAGTCTGTGAGGGTTCATAGAAGGATTCTGGATGTGACTGCTGTCAGGACAATTTTGCAGCCCTTGGATTTAGGGTCCTAGGGGGCTGGCTCTTGCCTCGTTGTCTTTTCACAGAGCTTTTCACACTTACTTGCCTGCCTCAGCAATCTTCTTTACCCTTTGTTGTCTCTAAGTTTGTGCCCACACAGCACCCTCTGCCAAAATATTCCTTGTTTTCTGTTTTCTATGCCCTAACCTGAACTGCACCCTCTCCAAAAAGGCTTGAATCCCAATTCCCATACAGAGGAGGATAACTTAATGATAAACCATGTAAAAAAATCATTAAAAATATATGTGGTCTGAATTTTTTTGTGTGTGCATATATGTGTTTATGTACCTAACTTTTTATATATACATTTATTATATCTGCATGTATAGAGAGCAAGGTAAGTATAAACAGAAGGACAAGGCTAATAAAATATTTTAGATGCTTCCGTGGTCAGCCTCTGACAAATTTTATTGTTATCCTAGTGATGCCTCTGTGACAAAGGGAAAGGAAACAGGCAGGAAAACAAGTTGGTGGAGGAACGAGGACCAGATCCAGTTTGCCAGAAGCCAGCTCAGGGCCTTTTGACCAGAGCACGATGTGTGGGCTATTCTTGACCCACATACTGCTGGGTGCTGTAACCACATGAACAATAATAATAATTAAAAAGGGACACATCTATAAGGTGACCTTTTACAATTCATTTCAGATCACTATATCTGAGGTTTCTATTTAATAAAACCCCCTCAGACCTAATGTCATGTAGACTGATGTGTGGGACCAGGAAAAATAGTTATCACTAAAGTGATACTGGGTTAGTAACCCAGACCACCTACACATTATTGAATTGAAAAATGTCCAAGTTCAGTTTTCAAAATGCTTCTCTAAGTGAAGCCTGCATGCCATATGTCTGCAAATGTTGCCTTCTACAGTACGTACAAGGAAATCCAACAGTCTTGGAAAGCTCATATTTCATTTGATGCTGCTGCTGTGTTTATAAGAAACAGAAGAAAAATAATGATCTGATGGCAGAATATGATTTATAGCTTTATGCGTAGGAGTGGGATGAAAACTCTGCCTCCTGGCAGACAGCCCCTTGTCCTGCATCTTTTCAGTTGATTTCAACTCAGTGACAAACTTCTAAAAGGAGCAGAGTTAAAGCTGACTGAGTTTTCAATTAAGGAAGGGCTGGGAAGCAGCCAGATATCTAAAAATGATTTTTGACTGAAGAATCTAGGAGCAGGCTGAAGCATTTCCCTTAGCCTTTTCCACTGCATTTTACTTTACTTCAGCTATACGTTGGTCTTGGTTTAGGATGTATTTGCTGACTTTCTGAAGAGCTGACAGAGATGCAAAGTCTAACCAATATACTAGAGTGGATATTTCACATATGAAAGTGTCACAAAACTTAAAAGAGAGGCAAATACAGGGAATTTGAGTGACAAATAGTGGCAGTACAAGTTCCTAGCACTCACTAGGAGGCCTAGTCTTGAAGCTCCGTCCAGGACTGAGGCCAGTTTACACCAGCTGTATATTACAGAAAATGAAACTGTATGAAAGACAGGATAAGCATCTTCACTACAAGAGATCAAAATCAGATGGGTTTAATTTTCAGTTTCCTAATGGGGAAGATATGAAGGACATCACTTAGCTAAAAGCCCAAGCCTTGCTGACAACACGGTGAAGCTAGTTAAGTGGTTTCAGTTAGAGTGAGAAGTCATTTGCAAGCTCAAGTTTTTAACTTTGAATAAAGTGTAAGATCCAGCACTTTTGATGTTTGGAGGATTCAAATATCTGATGTTCAGAACCGACTGCCCTCAGATCATATTAGTGGTAGCTTAGATGCTTATCTGTTTTTGAATATTGACTGAAGTGATATATAAACATAGGACTTCAGTTTTGGAACGTCTTAAAGAATTTTTAATCTTTATGTAAATGTGGTTTGGCAAAAAATTTTCATAAAATTAAACCCAATGATAACTTTGGATTTTATTTTTTTCATACTTTCCAGCACTGAAGGTGGCTTTGGTAAGTTGATATGGTTTGGCTCTACTCCGACTTCTGACACAGAGGAGAGGGTACTTAATAAAAAATCAGGAACTATTTTCAGATAATATAAAAAAAATTAGCCACACAACTGCCTGTGTAGCAGAGTGCACTGAAAGGTCTTCTACAGAAACTGTGCCAAGTTTGGAGAAGACATAATTTTGTGACTTGGAATCCCAGTTAATGCAATTCCATTTACCTTCTTCTTCACATTCAGGCTCTAAAAGTGGCTCCCACTTGACCATACTCATGAGCAATTATCAGCAAATGAAAAGGATAGATTCTGAGTGTCAGCTGAACTGATCCATCTGTAGGAGATGATGGCATAGTTTCATTCCATCTCAGGATATTCTATGGTTCTATGATTTTACTACTGGTGTTCAAGGGACCTGAAGTCCAAATTCAGCTGTGTATAGTGTGCGAAGTATGAGGCCCTGCACTAAGCTCACACAATACAATAAATATTTAAATATCAGCAGTGACTGAAGGAATCTCAATTCTCAACTCAATTGGATCCTGTTTCATGCTGTCTCTAGCTCTTGGATACGGAGGTGTTCAGATATGACATATGAGTCTTCAGGCAGCCAGAAAAGTTGTCCTATAGACAAACCTCATTCCTGGGCTTGAAGTTTAGAGCAGAGGCTTTGCTTGCTGCTGAATAGGTTTTCTCTTCCTGTTTGTAATTCAAAGACAGAGAAAATCCACAGTGATTCTGTCGATTCTGCTCAGTGACCTGTGGTAACTGGTCTCTAGTAAACAACTACTTAAATCACAGGTGCTGTCAAGATTGACCAACTGACTGTAGATGCAAATAGCTTGAAGACAGATTTGCTACTTTCCAGTACTGTGGTGGTTTCTGCAGGTCAGTGAGGGTGTGTCAGGATGGACAGCATGGGCCAGCCACAGGCTCACTGAGAAGCTGTTTTTACCAGAACAAAACCCTTGCAAAAAGCTGACAGGTATAGAACATCAGAAGGCATTTACCACAAGAGTTGTAAATCTTATTCCCTGTCATCCAAAATCCTCCTACACAGAGATTCCCAAACATGCCAACAAGCAAATCAGGGGCAAAATAAAAGTAACAAGTGAATGTTTAACATTTAATCTATTTTTGATTTGTTGAGAAATGAAAACCATTGTGAACATGTTGCAGCAGACTGTCTGTGAATTTAGTTCTTTGTGTATTTTGTATTTTGTTTCCAAATAAACAGTGTGTCCTTTAATTAACCAGGGTGAGAAACAGAGTCCTGAGGTCAGAGAACTGATAAAATTTGCACAGCTCTGGACTCTTAAATAAGACACAGCTGCTCCTTCTGCCAAAAGCCAACAGGTGATAGTAGTCAAGCCACTTCACATCTCCTCTCTGTCTATGGCACATTTTCCTCTTTAGCATACATACATTTAAGCCATCAGAGGAGTCCTGAGCTGCAAGCACAGCTTTGTATTTATACAGTCACAACAAAAAATAGTGGTTCATTTTGTAACCCCTACTCTGAAGTTACATGCATCCTGGAACAGGCTGCCCAGAAAGGTATCACTATCCCTGGAGGTGTTCAAGAAGCATGTAGATGTGGTACTAAGGAACATTTTTTAGTGGGCAGTATTGATGGTAGGTTGGACTAGATGATCTTGAAGGTCTTTTCCACCCTTAATGATTCTATGAGTCTATGATTCTAGGATTTAATAGAGATCCTTAGTAAGCACAGGACTGTAATAATTATTACCTACTGGACCCTGGCTTGCACACTTTTTGGGGGAAGGGTATTCAGTAATTGCAAAAGGTAAAATGGTGGCCTAAAACAAACTTCGAAGACACTGCTACCAGTAAAATGACAGGATCTGATTATGAGACTCAGTGGCTCAAATGACAGCTATTTTAAATAACTCTGAGAAATGACCAAGAGTGGCCTGAAAATGGAAGAAAAGGGAAATTAAAAAATTTAAAAAAAAATTTAAAAAAAAAAAAAAAAAAGATCTCAAGGTATTTTCTTGCCACTGTCAAAAGTTTTCTCATCCTTTTGGTATAACACAAGACCTATCTGCCCCTGGAGGACTCCAGCATCATCCACTAGCACTGCTGTGTTTCTATAACAAGCTCTCCACCTCCCTCACTTCTCCCTCTCCCAGACTCTCTTTTTCTTCCCAGAGTTTTATAACTCAGCTGTAAGAAATTGCTTCTGGCTGAAAGCTGGCAGCAGAAATCTGATTTCAGGCCAGGAATGATTCCCCCTCCCCTCCTGATTTTCAAAACCTTTTCTTTTGGTCAGATTTAAGCCACAAAAGTGCAGGGTGGAGGGGGAGGGCACAGAAGCTGGCTGGGTCTGGCTGTTTTCACAATGCTTCAGTGGCTCTTTATTTTTCCAGCTGAAATAAAGATGATTTCTGCATAATGTGGCAGGGATATTTTTGTGTATATGTTTGTGTTTATGTGGCAAATGGCTGAGTCATTTCTGTTCAAAAATTATTTTGCTGTGTGAGCTTCTTTCTTTTTTTCTGTCTCGTCTTCATTTTTCTTTGTGCTAACGTTTAAAAGAAAGGTCCAAAATAACACGATCCTTTCTGGGTCAGCAAAAAACTCCTTCACAGATGCTTGTGTGTGCTTCCAGAGTGCTTCTGTAATGTCAGAGCTGAACAGCAAAATGGAAATGACGATACTGGTAGTGTTACAACAGTGGTGGCATTGTAAACAACAAGCATTGTACAACAAGAAGAGCTGCAGAGTCTCAGGCTGATATTCTCCATGAGGTTGCTCAGTGGCTGTTGGTACATTTGAGCCAATTGGCAGCTGCATAGTGAGCACCATGACATAGCCCAAGACCCACTGATTCTGCGCCTTTTGTGCTGATGTTATAGCCAACCCAGCAATATTACAGGAATGCCGCAGATGGTGATCACAAAAGGAGATATAATGCCCAAGGATGACTGCAAAGCCTCTTCCCAAATACCTGTATGTGTGTGCATTAGGGTCCTGCGCTGATCCTCTGCCAAGATCCCAGCAGATGTTTCATCTGCTCAGGGCAAACTGTGACCCCACTATGAAGGCATGCCATCCAGCCCTGGAGTACCTTGGAATACTACTTTTATAAAGGCACTAGAAGGCACTAGTTGTTCAAAACCTTCTCTTACATGGAGGAGGGGATATGAAGTGGATAGTCTCATTCTTCAGGAGCTTCAATTGGCTTCAAGAATGTATGTCCACCTCTGAACCCTGGATTATAAAGCCATATACCCAGTGAAGGACACCAATTAGTAACCAGCCATGAATAATACAGAAATCTGTGATTTCCTCATGAGGTATCAGATAGCAAGTGAAGAGCCCTGTCTTGCCGGGCCTGAGCTTCCGTGTTCCTCAATCAGAGGAGATTCCTCTGCTCACCTGTTGTCCCTGTAGCTGTACTCTGCCACAGGGAGTGGGACTGCTGGGGACAGAGGGCTTTGTGCTCAGCACCACACCCAGTCCCAGCACTGAAATGATCTTTAGTCCCCACGTTAAAAATAGTATGTGGTCATCGAATTAGAGACTGTATCTTAAACTTATATGCCATGGGGCCAATTATGGTTGCCCTGGTAACCAACTTTAATTCTGGTGTTTACAAACTTCAAGCTTCAGAAAGTTTTTTCTTTGTGTTTAACCTCTTGGTCCTTGTTTGCTTGTATCTATGTATTGCCAGATCCTCTGCCTCTAGTCACACCATCCCCATCCTTCCAAACATCCTTGTGGCTTCTTCAAACTCTTTTCCACTCATTTTAACTCCTACCTTCCTGCTACCTTCTCCTCCCTAATGTTTGGGCCTGAAGAAATGGATGGTTCTCATTTCCAGTATTTGGAACCACAAGTATTTGGGGTGAAACCAAAGAGAACAATTTGGTCAACCCCTGCGTCTGCAGCCCAGAGCCTGGCCAGTGTGGATGGAGCTGTGTCTGAATTCAATAGACTCAGCAAGCCTGAGAGTACTGTGTGCAAAAGATTTTTTCATGGAGAGCAGCAGAAAGAACATTCTCACTATTTTAGTGACCTCTGAGTCAAAGTCTCTGTTTCTTGCTGTGAAGGGTACTTCATTTCTTGTGTTCACCACAGTTTAAGGTTTCAAACACTTGATTTAAAGGCACATTTGTATGAAGCCATGTACACAAATTTCCTTCATATGTTTCTTAATGTGTATCTGAAGGAAACTATTCAATTTTTATTTATTTATTTGTTTGTTTGTTTGTTTATTTATTTATTTATTTATTTAGTATATCACCAAGATATCCTGTGGGCATGAAGAATGAATATACAGGACATTCTAGTTCACATGGCTCCCTTTGCAGAATAAGAGCTGTGTGTTGAGTATGCACTCTCCCGTGATATAGGCTCAGGTAGCCACTTAGTGCTCTCTCTTTCTTGCAGAATCACTTCATTACTGCAGTAAAGGTCTCTGCAGTCCTCACTTTTCCAAGAGACAGCCCCTGAAGACATGAGAAAAGAAAAGAAAAGAAGAGATAAGAAAAAAGAAAAGAAAAGAAAAGAAAAGAAAAGAAAAGAAAAGAAAAGAAAAGAAAAGAAAAGAAAAGAAAAGAAAAGAAAAGAGAAAAGAAAAGGAAAGGGAGATGGTTAGATTCTTCTGAGTTTCCTTCTGGTTTCTGAGGCTTTTAAGTTTGACTAAGATTCATGTTTTCCAAGCCTTGTCCTGCAACAGCAAGGTCTGGAAACTTAATTTTCTTCAAGAGAAGGCTGAGATTCTTGTGCAATGCGTGTTTCCAGGAGCTGAGTCTTTAAGAAAAAAAAATAATGAAATACTGTGCAATGTTATAGAAAACATTGAGGTCAGCAAGACTGCAGAAGATATGGTAGGCAGTGGCTCTGTAAGAGCAGTGATGATGAGAGAAGTATGGAGTGTCAGTCTGAATTTGAGCTCTGTGCTTATATTGAGTTTACACCAGATCAGGTCTGTAAAAACGTGACATTTCCTTTTCTCTGTGTATTTAAAAGTGGATTTTTCTTCTCAATCCCACCTAGAAATCCCAACACTATGGGTTTTTTTTATTATTTAAAGAAGAAAAGTCACTAAAGTAGTGGTGCCCTATGTCACTATCTCAGAACTATTCCTCCTCCAAAATTAATTGACATTGGCATGACATTTATTGGATGTGTTTTTAATATTCCTTCCTCCTTTCTTTTTTTCCAGTAGGAGTGGCCAAATCAGCTATCCTCACTCAGCTCATGTGTCTTTGTGGGTGGAAATTTACAGCTTCTGAAGTCGAGCAGGGATGAGGCAGAGAGAGAAGGAGTCAGGATGCAGCTGGAGAATCACATCTTAGTGGCATCTGCTCTGAGCAGTGATGCACAACCAGAGATGTACGCAGATGTGATCTACACTGCCTTGAACCCTACCCCAATGCAGGACAAATTTCCTGGGGGAGGGAGAACATGAGGAAGAAAAAGCAGTAGTTAAATGGGATTTCATCTTTCTGTCGGCAGTGCTCAGTGCAGTGCTTGGTCAGATGGGAGAGGCAGTAATGCTGCACAGTCCCGCAGTTTGTGGTTGCACTCACCCCTACAGCACAGTATGTCTCCATAAACAACTCTTCCCTGGCCTTGATCAAACACTAATTAGTAAAGAGCACTTTAAACCTGCTCCAATGGGCAATAAAATTCTACTTTATTTTTTAATATATTGGATGAAGCAGATTATTTGTATGTTTCGAATAGTATCATATTAGTGACTGTAGATGCTTTTGAGAAAAATTACATTGCATAAAAGCCCCAGAGAATCTCTTCATGACCATTAGGATTTAAATGTGGAAGACAGAAGAAGAAAAAAGAAAAGGACAACAAATAATGGATCGTTATGACTCATGTTGCATCATTTAGGTTTTTTTTAGATGACGCTATCTGTATAAATAATTATTTTATTATTAAATTTGGGCTGACTTATTATGTAAATTTGAGCTTTGAAATTACAAGGCTGGTAGCAGTGTGTAAGAAGAGAAGTGTGTAAAAGGTGAAAAACATTGATAAAAAGACTCATGAGGGAGAATAGAAGGGTTAAGCTATCTCAGAATTAATTTTTTAGACTTATGTTAAACCTCAAGACAGACAAACACACTGGGGATTTACCTGGAAAAAAAAATCTCATTATCAAAAAGGAAAAAAATCCTGCCTGAAGAAAAGTAGCAAGTGAAAAAAGGAATGTATTTTGGGCTTACATGCATGTATGCAAGAAAATAATCCAACTGAAAGTTAGGAATATTGAAATATGGAAGTATTATTTCAGTCTGGATCTATTTCAATATTTTGTATTACCAGTATTTACCCCCTCTGCTTCATTTCTGATTTTAAAGCAGTCTAGCCTCTTTTGCTGAATCTCATTTTGTGTCCTCTATCATTACTGTCTTTATTACTGCCCTGCATGTATTTCCCAAGCTTTGGCCTCCCCCTTGAATCTCAGATTATTTTTTTTTTGAGAAGAGGGACTGTCTTTCATTATTGACTTTACAGACTTGAGCACAACAGATCTCCAGAGGGTTTAATCCCTGAGAAAAATGCTGCCAAATTCTTTGCTGGTGGCCCAGCTCTAATCTCAGTTTTCAGCTTGGGACTTCATTCCTTGTTACAGTTCCAACTTCTGGAACTATCTGAAGGCTTTCCAGGTGTTTTGTGGCCTCAGTGATGCAGAACTGAGGTCAGGCTACAGAAAAATGGAGATGAGAGAAGGGAAAAAGCTGAAAATGAACTAGAGGCTTGAAAAGCTGTACAAGAAGAGTGGGACAAGAGAAAATGGTAGTGCTTTCTCCTGAGACAAGATCATAAGAATCATGGGATCATACAATGGTCTGAACTGGAACTTAAAGCTTGGCTAATTCCAGTCCCCATAATATGGGCAGAAAAACTTTTCACTTGATCAAGTTGTCCAAATCTGCATCCAACCTGGCCTTGAATATTTCCAGGGTTGGAGAAAAATGTTCCTCTCTTTGCTGCTCCCTGTTTAGTAGAGACTACCACCTTAGCACCTTCCAGATCCTCAGCAGCTGCAGCGAGTAATGATAGTAATAATAGTAGTGGTAGTAGTAGCAGCAGTAATAATAGTAATGATAATAATAAGAATAATTTATGTTCTTTTCCACAGAGGCTATCCATCACCAGGTCAACCTGAATAGAGCCTCCCTGTGTTATGTTCTGGGACCCTTCTGTATAGTGTCTTCATAATAGATTGAAGTGCCCCATCCTATCTATCTGTCTCTGTCAACTGAAGGCTGCATCAGTGCTAATATGAAGGTTAAAAGTAAAGAAAGGAGCATTATCACAATTATCATTCCAGGCACGTGGTGTAATTGTGCTGCTGGCTGCAGGCCATGTGGTTCTTGTGGCAGCAAACAGTGCTTTCCCTCAGCAGTCCCAACAGCACTGTTTTCATATGGGCTAGGAAGGTTAGAAAAATCAATTAGCAATATGGGATGTTAACGAAAGCCAAGTCCAAATGTGACTTCAGAAACACTTTTCTGAAAGATTAATGTATCTTTAAAAAACAAATGGACATTTGTATCATTTTTTCAAAGCTGATTGTGTTTGCTGCTCCTACCAGAAAAAAAACAATGTTCTCACTCTGTACAGCAATACTGTTATTTTGCTCCCATACAGTCATGCCCTGGGAATCCAAGAAGTGACAGAAAATGCTGAACTTATTATTATCCAAGAAAAATCACAAAAGCTAGACTAAGTCCATATGACATGGTGTTTAGGGAATGGACAGACACACCAAGTCAGCTGAAGACAGAGGCAGAAATAATGTGTGGCTGCAGGATTTGATTGCCATATACACCGTGATAAGTATGTCTGACCACACTACCAAGTCCCAGGATGAAGAACTGGGTAAGTGGACTGACAAAGCTCAGGTTTCAGAGTTAGATCCACTGCACAGGCAGTAGAAACAGGGACAGGTACCATGGGAAGAGTATAAGGAAGCTGCTAGGCTGTGTAGGGAAGGGGTCAAGAAAGCCAAGGCCTAGCGTGAACTGAACTTGGCTAGGGATGCCAAAAAGAGCAAAAAGAAGAAGAACTGGCTGCAGGATTGAGTTCAGAGAGTGGTGGTCAATGGCTCAATGTTTAGATGGAGATTGGTGATGAGTGGTGTCCCCCAGGGGTCAGTGCTGGGGATGATACCCTTTAATCAGTGACATTGACAGTGACATCAGTGACATTGACAGTGGGGTTGAGTGCACCCTCAGCAAGATTGCTGATGACACCGAGCTGTGGGGTGTTGTCAGCACACCAGAGGGATGGGATGCCATCCAGAGGGACCTAGACAGGCTTGCGCAGTGGGCTCAGGTGAACCTCATGAGGTTCAACAAATCCAAATGCAAGATCTTGCACCTGGGTCAAGGTAACCCCCATTACCAAAACAAGCTGGGGTATGAAAGGATTGAGCGCAACCCTGCCAAAAAAGACCTGATGGTAATGGTAGATGGGAAGCCAGACATGAGCCGGCAATGTGTTCTTGCAGCCCAGACAGCCAACTGTATCCTGGGCTGCATCAAAAGAAGTGTGGCCAGCAGGGCAAGGGAGGTGATCCTGCCCTTCTACTTTGCGCTGGTGAGGCCTCACCTGAAGTACTGTGTCCAGATGTGGAGTCCACAGTACAGAAGAGACACAGACCTGTTGGAGCATGTCCAGAGAAGGGCCACAAGAATGATCCAAGGGATGGAACACCTCTCCTAAGAGGACAGGCTGAGAGAGCTGGGGCTGTTCAGACTGGAGAAGCGAAGGCTCCAAGGTGACCTGATAGTGGCCTTTCAGTATCTAAAGGGGAGCTACAGGAAAGAAGGGGACAGCCTCTTTAGCAGGGTCTGTTGTGACAGAACAAGGGGAAATGGTTTCAAGCTCAAAGAAGGTAGACTGAGGTTAGATGTCTCTTACAGTGAGGGTGGTGAGGCACTGGAACAGGTTGCCCAGTGATGTGGTTGATGCCCCATCCCTGGACACTTTGAAGGTGAGGCTGGATAAGGCCCTGGGCAACCTGATCTAGCTGTGGATGTCCCTGTTCAGGGCAGTGGAATTGGACTAGGTGGCCTTTAAAGGTCCCTTCCAACTCTTAAGAATTCTGTGATTCTATGACTCTATGAATACCAAATTTCTAAGGTTTATTGCCCATCCATAGTGGTACTTGGGGCAAGTTGCCTTCCTTTTAGCAGCCGCTGATAGCAATAGCTGGCAGGGGCATTGTAAAGTTTAATGGCATGCTTCATTATCCTACTGTTAGAGATGTCAAAGATTGTGATGTATTATTAAATTCATTGTTATCTGACGCAGTCTCTAAAAGGTTTAATTTAAATTGCATCTCCGATTGCTTTATTTCTTTCATTCAGTAATGTACAAAGTAAAATATAATCTTGCTGACCACTTGCTCAATTTTAAAGTCGTATATAATATATTTGTTAGATATTCATACTCTTTTCCTCACTGTGTCCTGTTCTCATTGTAAGAAAAATCATTTAGAACAGTGAGTTACTCAAGATGTCCCCTGGGCTCATTTCTTAATTTTCCTACCTAGCTGTATTATTCAATTAGAATTTTACTCTTTAGTAGGTGTTTTATATTTTAATGTGATGGACACTAACAAAACCACACTGGGCAAAATGACAAAAGATGGACAACTGTCTAAGAAAACAGTGCAGCATTTCCAAGGCTGAGATCACAGTAAGTGCACAAACCACATCCACTCCAAAGACATTACTGCCACTTACAGAGCACGCTGTGTGAAAGAAGACAAGAAAAATTGCTGTCCAGTTGAAGTACTTCTTTTGCCTGATGCTTTGCAAAGACAATAGCAAAAAATCAGGTCAATGGTTTCTGTCATTTATTGAACTAGGTGGGAATATTATTTATAGTGAATCAAAGGAAAAAAACTGAGCAGGTCAACCATGGACTCACGAGAATCCAGCCACAACTTTTCAGATCTCATTGTGCTGAGCAAGGACTGAATATACCCACAGAAGAAGAAGGCTTGTTTTCAAATATAGAAATACGTGCTACAATAGAATTAATTTTCATTTGAAATGAGTAAGCATTATCCCAAGCACCTTCTCTGTTTTGAAATCTGACTTTATCATTTTTTGTCTAGAGTCTGGGATCTGTTATTTAAAAAGCGTGGGATTATGGGAGCTAGGTAGCATCTAACTTCAGGTACATCTCCATTCCTCCTCCACACCATTGAGTAGGAAGGGCATGTTGAAGAGCTTGGCTAAAGCATCCAAAGAGTAATTCTGAAGTCTTGAAGAGTACCCTCGAGTACTGGGCTTTTAAATGTGCTTCAGTGAACATAAATTCACTGAATATTTGGCATGCTCTAGAAGAAACTTGCTTTGGGGACAGTTTCATTGGAAGATCATTAACAGTTACCATGAGGAAGAGGTTGAGTATTGTCTTATCTCTCTTTGGAAAGTTTTTTATTTTTTTTTCCCAGAATGATACTTTCCCATTTTCTTTGTCAGGGAATAATAATTAAAAAAAAACAAACAAACAAAAAAAAAACCAAACAGTTTTACATATCTTTGAACTGCTTGATTACCATTATTTAAATAGACCACTGTCTCAAGACTCTTAAAAAGTGCAAAGCCTCTTTCTGTCTCAAAGGCTGGGAAACAATGATTAGGAACACAGCTCATTTCTGTACTGTAGGTCCAACCCTGATAGTTTGTTATAGATGACATTATCCAGGCTGGGTAGAAAGCAGAAACTGTATGTGACAGCTGATTATCTTAACATCATTTGAAGTTAAACTTTTTCTCCTTACTAATCACACATGTATAAAGGAGAGAGCATCAGGCTAGGGAAACAAATGCAACTAAAACTGAAAAAATGAAATCATTATCCCATTTATACTCAGTATGGTACAGATTGTCACTCGGCTTTGGCATCCCTGGTACAATTATGTTTTAGTCAGTTCAGTAAAACAATCATTCTTTTAACTATAGCAAAGAGCAATTTACTGATTATCTGTTTCCTAAAAGCATTGAATACGGAGTATCCTGTTCCATTTCCTGTCAGATATTCACATGCAATTAGATACAGGCTGTGGGAATGTGATGTGAACTGGGTATTTTGTTCTGAAACATGGCACTGTGCCTGCGCTCTTCCCCATCTCCTTGAGCAAAGTTCAAGTGCCAAAATGAAAGGCATGTTTAATGCCAAAGGCGATTCAAGTTCAGGCCAAAAATAATTCCAGACAACTCAATTCTGAATTCTTTTCTTTCTAAATATTTTTTGGGGAAATGGAAATACTGCCGGTGTTTGAGCCTGGGACACTAATAGCAAAACTTCTTGCAAACTATTCAAATGTCAGCCACTATTGTGTACAAAATCCACCATATCACCGTGGAATTTAGAAACGGAAGACAACAGGGCAGCCAGATCTATTGTACGCTTGCAGAGTTTTCCAGAAACTCAACTTTTCTCTTCAAAATATAAGAATTCTGAGAGAATATTCTCTTCCTATAAATTATTTTTGCCCTGCTTCCAGGGAACAAGTTGCTCACATAGATTGTTTCCACTGATATTTGATTTTTAAGACAACCTAGAGAGATTAAATGTGAAGATAAGAAAGTATGGGTTAAATATTGAGTGTGAAATAAAGTATTTAAAAAATCCAATATTCTATATTTAAAGAATCTTGCTTTTCTTGTGTACTGTTGCAGTGTACCCTTGGACCTTTCCTCCTCTATCTTTCCTTGTTATGTAGCTTGTAAGCCTAGTCATTTCAAATGATTTCTGAGGCAAAGCAGATTTATTGCTCACAATGATATTTTGAACCACAGAGTCCAATGGAAATAAAACATGAAGCCATGGACTGTTTTCCCAGCTTCTTCAATGTGTACTTGGATAAGTCCTTCCATCTGAATAGACTTTGAAGACAGAATAGCTCTGGAGACAAAGAAGTGATACGTGATATAGACTGACCATGGTTCACAGAGGCCCTTGGAATTAGAGTCAGAGTTCTGAATTAGATTAAACAGTACTGTGTTGGAGTCATGAAATGGACTGACAAACCAATCTTTTCCCTAGCTGCCTAAGAAAGTTCTTACTGAAGATTGGGTATCTGAAGTTTTCTGAGCAATTTCTTTGTGCAACGGAATATTCAAGCACAAAAGTGTGGGGGGGGGGGGGGGGGGGGAGAGAAAGAAAAAGACTTTTTTTAGCAGGTTCTTCTTTAGCAAGGAGAGGTGGAACATTCTGCATACCTGAATAGACTTTGACTACTGCTTATTATATCTGAAATGCAAGAACAGAAGGAATCCAAAGACTTTGCACCACCTTGACTGCAGTAAGATGTGAAAATGAAAAGTTACAGAACAGTAATGGCGAATTAACTCCTTCTAAGCATTTTGAAGAAATGCCCTGGCAGGCTTCTTGGGAAAGAGAAAATCAGAAAGCTGTGTGGGCTAACCAAAGCAAAACATTAAATGAACTTAACTAGGCCTGAACAGAAGGTATAGAGTCAGCATGCAAAAATGTTTTTGGATTGACTATACTTAACAGAAGCAGAAAGACAAACAGTGCGATTCTACTTGAAGACAGACTGGTCCTGAAAGCAGCACCAGATGGTATACAGTTGAGCAGGGCTGAAGGACAGTGGGGATTTCTACCTTTGCTGACACCAGAAGCATCAGCTTTGGGACCAAATATCTTGCGGTCAGCTGTTGTAAGGACAGCCATTTCCTAAAAAAGACTAGCTCTGAGATTAATGTCATGGGGCTATAGCAGAGATGCCACTCACACTGACACTCCTGAGATGGTTATATCTGCGCTACCTCCTGCAAGAAGCTGTTGAGCTGTTTAACACCATGCTGAGCCTGAGTGAATATGCAGTATTGGAGCAAGTGGGCTCCCATCAACCCCGGTGAAACCAGCCAATTTGTGTGCTGGAACTGCCTTGTCTCTGGCTGGCTAATGTGCATCTCCCTTCTTCTTAGAGACATACTGTCAAAGGGTCTCAGCAGGGAGAGCTGTGAGAAAGCTTTATAAATAATAACACATGAAAGAAAGATAGAAATCTGCTCACAAAAAAAATGGAATAGTGAGCACAAAAAAAAATCATTAAAAATGTATGACTGGAGTAATAAGACTAGCTTTGTTTTGGCATTGGCAGCCTGCAGAAAGAAAAAGGAGGGAGAGAATCATATTACAGAGATGAAAAGCAAGGGAGGCAGAAAAGAGGATTAAATAGATAGCTATACACTTTAGTTTTAAGGATTATCATTGAGAACCATATGAATCTGAGAACATTAAAGATCAGAAATGGCAAATGGGGCAGTTGGATGATGCAGAATTAATTAAGGAAAAAGATAAAGACACAAACTGTACTTCATAGAGAACAGAAAAAGGAGTGTGAAATCTGCTGACTTTGGAGAAATCAGCAGCTGGATCTCCTTGCTAGCACAGAGCCCAGGGAGAAGAGATGTGAGCAGCTGTTTGGAGGCTCTACCTAGACTGTATCACAGTGTTACTGTCAAAATTCAGAGTTTGCAAACTTATTGCAGTCCTTTGGGAAAATGCGTCCCAATGTTTGAGAACTGAGGCCCCCTTCAGGAAGATGCAGCCACCCACATCCCCATCCTGAAGCCCTTCCAGGTGTTGTGCCAGATGTTTTCCCATTGGCACCTCCCTTGCTAGCCTTTCCTTCCTGCTGCAAGGAGGGCTGGGGAACTAGTGAAGGTATTTCCTGATTGCAGTACTTCCTCTGACTTTTTTAAGACAAAAAATCAACCAATTTTTTATGAAACAGAGAAAAAATAAAAATGTTATCCCTATTTCCTAGATGAGAAGGCCCTTAGGATCCTCTAGCCTGACCTTGGGCATACTACAGGCCATGATACACTATCGCTTCTGCACTAAGCACCTTATGTCTCACAGTGCTAATTGGCATTTCTCATTAGCTGTGCTCCTGGGCTTTCTGTCTCTCTTCTGTTTACTTCTGCCTATCAACAGAGCAGAGCAGGCAGACCAATTTTACATGGCACAAAATCGGCTTTGAAGGAATTGGCCAGTAAACCCAGATTATAGCTACCACTGAGAAGTGCCAACTGGTGGCCCCAGGAGAACTCCTTCAGCACAGTCACAATTAGTTTGCCATGCTCCCTGGTGCTTTGAATGGAGCAGGAGATTAGGACTCAAGGCTCCCTGGTAGGTTTGTCTTGCTTCTGTTTCCTATGCAGAAGAGCTCAGAAGCCAGCAGCCTCCCCCTTCTACCTCCCCAGCACCAAGAGCTGAAGTGACCAGACATTGCTGAGAGAAGTGACCTCTGTTCACTTGAGTAAGCTTGTGATAGATGAACCCACGAGACTAAATGGTCTGGAAAATAGTGTCCGTCCTTCACAATTTTTTGCCTCAGAAAAGCATAGCACAGCAGTGCTCTTTTGCTGTCCTCTCTTTCACATAGCTCCATTCATTTCTGAATTTTGTCAGGATGGTAGATGAATATTTTCTTAATTAAGCCAGAGCCAAAATCCAACTTTGTTCTCATGGACTGAGATAAAACTGAACAATTGAGGTTAATAAAACATTACCTTGGTGTGAACTTCAGAAATGAGCTAGCTTGGTTTCAAAATACCTCAGTAATTCTTTGAATGGATTACAGTGTCTTTTAAGAGAGAAAACAAACTAAAATCTGCCTTGGCTAGGTTTTACTCTGTGTGTCATATTTTACAATCCTATATTGAGCCAAAAACCCCAGGTTCACAGTGGTCAGGTTATAGAAAGTAGCTTAAATGTAGATCTGGGAGCTGAAGTTATCATGTGGCTTTGAGTTGACACTGAACTATCTGAAGACTGGGGAGTCAGAAGTACAGCAGAGACCAAAAACTGCAGCAGCAGTGCCTGTTCTTGGATCTGTCCTAACGATGCTTGTCCTACTGCGGAGAGGCTGAATTTAGTAGTTTTCTGCCCAAGTATTCTCAGTGTAAGCTTTTTAGGTCTGACGTGGCTTGAGTGTGTGGAAGTCACTAAAGAATTTATTGTAAAGATATAAAGTCCTAGAGTCTGCACCTGGAGGAAGAAAATCAGGGACAGGCTGTGACGAGTTTCAGGTTTTTAAATACCTAAGAATTACAATGAAAATTCTAACACAGCCAGTATGCAGCATAAATATCACGTGTCTTAAGAAGAGCAGAGTAATTAAGCTCTTCTGTATTCTTGAAACAGAGAAGTAGCATCCTTAGCCTTTCCTTGCAGAGAGCTCTTATGATGCAATGGCACATACACCCTTGTCTGGTTGAGGGACATTCCCGTTCCTGTTCCGTCAGCTGCTGGCACCACTCCCACAGCTCCCCAGTTCACTCCTCTGGTTCTCCCTGGCCAGCATGAGGCACTACATGCATACAGCATCCAGATAGCAGGTTGGCAATATCTAGGAATAAGTGGAGAAGGGAATAATTTGTTGTAAAATAATACAGGTCTGATGCTCCTGTTGAAATCTGGCCCCTGTTTTGCTGCATATGCTAAGGTACCTTTTCAATTTAGAAAAATTATTGCCCAAATAAGAAGGCAGGTAAGTGGTGGAAGACCAAGGTTCAGTTTTGTGTCACAAGTTTGGAAGGGTCAAACCTACTAGTTATTACAGAGCAGGTTTCTGAGCTGGCTTCAAGGCCTCAGAGCACCATGGTAATGCTTTTCTTACAGTTTTCCTCAGTTATTCCACATAAAGGCCCCAGAGCTTTTACAGTCAAAATCAGTAAGTTTCCTTGTTAAGTTTCAGTTTCACTGAAATGACATTTTCTTCCTACAATAAGGAAAAAGAAATAAAAATCAGAACTCCTAATTCTCCTCTGGCTAAAGCGCATTGTGCACTAGGAGCTTGGTTCAGAACCATTTCCTGAAACCCCTCCATCTCTGCTCTGCTCTCTGCTGCGTGACCGCCTGTGAGAAGCATGCTTGTTCTCCAGGAAGTTTTAGCTAAATCAGAGTAGGCATTTTTGAGCCAGGAATATGAAAAATGAGAGGTTTTTCTTTCAGGTTTTTTTTTCTTTTTGGGGGGGGAAGAGAAGGGAAAAAAGGAAGGAATTAAAATTCTGTGTCTCATTTTAGCCTAAATTGAAAAAAAAAGCCCATGTAATCATCACAGTTATTTAATTCCTGACCCAGGAGGCTGGATGATTTATTTTGTTGCAATCTGCAACAAACATTTGGACCTCTGAGAACTTCTCAAATACCCAGTAGTATTTAAAAATAGCTCAGAAGTTGTGGAGTTTGTAATTGCTTCTGAGATTTTTGGTAGAATTTGAACATTCTGCTAGATAAACTGCTTTTAAGCTCTGATTTCCTCAAAGCCTACTAAAATATAAATTTAGAGGACTGTACTTACAGTCTGGTACTGATGCCACCCATGTAAATTTTATTGTCAAGTTTGAGTACAATGAAATGAATCTGTGATTTGTTCTCATACCTGTGAAATAATTGCCAGACATTTAATTGCACAATCTTTGCAGCAATTAATTATTTCATCAGATTTTGCTATAATCAAGAAGGAAGCCAGGGAAGGAAGACTGTCTTGCCTTTTCTGTTACCCTTGGAAATACTGCAATTAGCAGAGACAGAGAGGCTCATGAGTAAATAAAAGTTAACTGATGGTTTCTCATCTGTAAGTATTTATGATTTAAAGGAAGTAAATGATTTAGACCCAAGTGAAAGTCTGCATCATGACAACCTCTGAAATATCTCCATCCAGTGAACGTCCAGCTCTACTCTGAAGTCCAAAGAGATTAACAACTATTTGAACATTATATTGCTTTTACTCTAAACACTTGGCTATATCTCAATAACTTCATCTAACTTCATCTAAGTAAATATTTTTTTCCTTTACAGTACGACTTTTCAGAGAGAAGTAGATAAAGAGACACTCAGTTTACTGAAGGAAAGCCACACGTGGGGATAATAGCTCCCATGACCTTAAACTGTGATTGTTTCCCTTCCAGTGAGCTGTGGTGGAGAGTTATATTCCCAGGTGGGATCCGGGGGCTCCAGGTCTGTCTGCAGTCTGCTCGGAGAGAGACAGAAAGCCTCTCACTTATATTTTGGGTCCAACCAGGTAACAGAGGCACTCATGGAACAGGCATGACATGGCAGCTGGTGGTGTCCTGACACCACCTTCCTCCTTCAGCATCTTGGCCAGTGAAGGACCTGAGGACATGTTTAACATTTTGCTGTTAGAAGAGGAACTTAGAAATGTTCTTGGATGCTTTGCTAATCAGAATTGGATGTCATCGCATGCTTTGTCAAGTTGGGGCCTAAGATCATTTAGTTGTTGTCAACAGGTCACACTATGTACAAACCCTGTGATGGGGACCTGGTCCTTCAAGACTCTGGTCATCATCATTCCCAAATGACTGAAGGAAAGAATACTCAGATTATTCTAGGACTAGAGTTTTAATTTTTCACTTTGTTTCTTAGATGCAGGCAATTCTGTGTAAATGTAATAAAGCATGGGAATATACCATAATGATTGAAAACACAAATATTTAAGATGCTTATACTTTAGAAGTCATTTGTCACAGTAGGGGAGTTACAGTCAATTTTTAAGTCAGTACAGACTGTCTAGAAACTGACAGCATGTTGAGGATAGATGTTCATCTCACATTGCCCCAAACTAATGCCTTAAAGTGAGCTGTTTGCTAGATGAATCTTTTTTATCATCTGTTTGTTTTGACAACATTACTCCTTTCATCTATAAAGCTCCGTCTGCCTGTCCTTTGTTAAATGTACTAGTGGAGAAAATCGATAATCTATTACTCTCCTGATGACTTCTTTGTTACATTAAAAGGAAATGCATACTTACGTGGGTATATATTTAAGGTGGTGTGCACGTTTGAGATTTCAAAACTACCAAGAGCCAATTCAGTGTTGCTTGCACCAAATATGCAACCTTTAATTCACCCACTATATGGTCAATGTAGCAGTGGAACCTTGAAAGTGCGAAATGATAGTGGTGGTAACCAGTGTCTTAATTTGCTTGTGGTGTTCCAAAAGGAGTAATCACTGTGTATTTTTAACAAATGCAGAGGGAGACCTTGCAACATGGGAAAAATCAGAAGGATGAGCCCTCTCTGGGCTCTCAGCTTGGTGCCCACAGCTTGGTGATAGCTAGGCCTTGAGCTGAGAGATGAAGCAGTGGAGTCCCTACAGAGGCCCCAAGTGAATGGGAGCATCCTTGTGCTCTCTATGGCTGTGTCACTTCACATTACTTCCTCTCCTGGTGAGTGGTGACAGATGTATTTCCTGTTTGCATTTACTCTGACCATTTCTCCCAGCAGTTCTTTTCTGTGTATTTAGTTCCATCTGTGTACTGGATTTCAGGAAGCACTTCTGTACTTCTGCAGATGGCAGAGCACTGGCACAGGTTACCCTGAGAGGTTGTGGGGAATCCTCCTGGAGATCTCCAAAAGCCGCCTGAACATGGTCCTGTGCACCCATCTGTGGGTTTCTCTGCTTCAGCAGGGATTGGACCCAGAGGTCCCTGACAACCTCAGCCATTCTGTGCATGCCCAGTTCTGCACAGCTTCTACATTCAGGGCTGTAGTGGGTATTTTCAGTATCCATTAGCAAAGAAAGCATGCATTTTTTTCCATAAAGGCTTTCCTTCCAGTTATTTTCTGTCCTTTCCCTTACTCTTATCAATGCACTTTTTCCCCACAGCTTCCATTCTGATTAAGCAAACCCCAAAGCGCTGCCCCCATCTCAGCTCTATGGAAATGGATGCCTACTGTGCAGCTGCTGATTGGCTTCTTTCTTACATGGTCTCATGACTGGGGGAATGTAAAATGATGCAACTGGAAATTAGATAGGGGAAACAGTTATTGCAGTCTTCAAACTTCTTCCCCTTCAACTCAACCTGCTCTTTCTGAGTCAGCAACAGAGTGATCCTCTCATTCCCAGGGGTGTGTATATATGCATTTATATAAATATATATATATATGCAGACATAGTTTTTCTTGCTCCATTCAGTTCACTGGGCAGCAGGATAAAGAAAATTTTCAGATGTTGTAAATTCTTTTCCTGTGTATTCTTTCCTACATAAGCCAGATACAAAAACAGAGTCTGTGAGGATCATGTTAGAAAAAAAGTCCTGCTTATGCTGCTGTTTGTTACTGTTCCTTGGAGAACCCTGACAGATCATCCACTTGCAAACAATGTTTACTTCAGGGAGAAAAAAATAAAAATTCTCACTGATTATTATCCATAATTAGGTTACTTGACTAACTCTGGGTATGATGAAACATTTCTTGTATTTTTATTTTTTTTTTTAATTTGCTGTTTTTGTCTGCTTAGATGACATTAAGGACATAAAAATGTGGAAATTTACCAGCAAAAAAGTAAGAAGTTCACTCAGCTGGAGACATCAGACATACACCAAAACCAGCAGCTGATATCCCATGCCTCTCACTGAATTCAAATAAATAAGACTTCAACTAATTAATTTAAGGATGTGGATTCATATACTCCCAATGGATGCCTTCCAATGTGTTTCATGTCCTTAACTCTAATTGAGGCCAATACTTACATTTACTGCTGTTTTTGAGATGATCCTCACTATGCCATTCAGATTAGACTCACCTCTGTATTTCATAGAATCATAGAATGGTTTGGGTTGGAAGGGACCTTTAAGATCATCTAGTTCCAACCCCCATACTATAGGCAGGGACACTTCCCTCTAGACCAGGCTGCTCAAAGCCCCATCCAACCTGGCCTTGAATGCTTCCAGGGAGAGGGCATCCACAACCTTGCTGGTATTTGATCTGATTTGATTGACTGAAGAGTTTGTTTTGTTTAAGTGCAGCAGCAATGACATATTGCTTCTCAGTACCTTTTTCTCAACTTGCAGTCTCCAGGCTATCTACAAGGTTGTTGTGTTGGTAGAAGGTAAACCAGACACAGATATGAACATAGACAGAATCACAGAATCACAGAATCTCAGAATGGCTGAGGTTGGCAAGGACATCTGTGTCCATCTGGTCTGACCCTTGCTCAAGCAGGGACACCCAGAGCAGTGTGCCTAGGCCCAAGTCCAGGTAGATTCTCCAAGAAGGAGACTTCACAAACTCTGGTCAATCTGTGCCAGTGCTCAGCTACCTGCTCACTAAGGACACAGGCAATGTCACACAGACACAATTAATGAGACTTGAGGGGACAGACTAAGGCTAAGTCGGGAATAGCTATTCCTTCCAGTGACTATATTTTTAATGAATAAATAATATTTGACCAGAAAAGGAGAAAAGCTTGGCTGAGTCTCAAGTCTTGTTGTTTGGACAATGGTTCAAATTCCTACACCAATAATTACTCAAAGAAAGTGGAAGAACTTTTATAGGAGACACTGAAACACAATCATCTCAGGGCAGAAAATATGCTACTAAACTTCTCAGCCAGGTCCAAGGCTGTGGTCTGGATATGGGTTTGGGTCCTGACCTCAGCAGGTACCCTAACCATAGCATATTGGCTTTTCTGTAAGAAGGATAAACATCTTTTTTTCTCTTTGGCATTTTAACCAGAAATTCTATCTTACCACGGAAGCTTTTCATGTGAAAATTTCATCAAAATTGGCATATTCCCAAGAAAATCTCCATTTCAACAAACTGGCATTTTCCAATGATAAACTGTTTCTGGAAAATATCCAAATAACACTACTACTTGACACCTGTTTCAGTTGCTAAATATTGAATCAAGTAGTTCACATTACCATGGGACACCATAGCATTCTTTGTTGTAAGATATCTGGAAAAAAAGACTGCTATATCAGTGGGGAATTTTTGCTGGGAGTCTCTCTTTTGTACTGCCAATGAGCTCTGAGAGCAGGGTGAAGGCTTAGGAGTCCATTAAATATGAGAGGTTCCCCCTGAATGAAAGACCTCAGTCTTTGATCACTCAAGGCAAAGCATTGGCAACAAAGCCTTCCCAAAGGTGTATCTGTCCTTTTCTGCTCTTACTCCCACATAACCTTTCAGACCTTCACCCACCCCTGTGACAAATTCTACTTCAGAATTTGAACTTGTTTGTGATGATCTGTACTAAGGAATTTGAACTATTTTTAGAAAAAATATTCCAACATATTTCTATGAAACTTTGATCAATCTCAGCTTCACAGAAAGTTCTATCTACACGGATGTAAAAGTTAAGCAATGGATTAGGAACAACTACAGATCTGAAAAGGAGCAAAGTATCCCCATAGGGGGTATCCCAATTGGAGGTGATTGCCAGGATGGAAGAAGGTCAAAGACAGAGTTGCTCCTACCTGGAGTAGGTACTGATGTGAAATCCTGTTTCAGCCTCTGCTTGAAGACTTGATTCAAAACCCAACACTATCCACAGGAATCTGTTTTACTGACCTCAGGAGTTCTCTAAAGTTACTTTGTTTTCTAATCCATCATTACAAGATAAAACCAAGTTATGCTTGCTTTCTGTAGGACAGAAATAGCAAATCTCTGAGGATGTTTTCCTGTTTGCCTCAGAGATCACTAAGATTTCTTAATCAGATGTAAACTTTGACATTCAGATTCATTACTTCTAATTTATGTCTCCAGTGTCTTTAGATAACTAATGATTAAGTGTGATTCATCTCAACTACCTTAGATGCCTGCTTTGGGATGAGATGAAAGGCACCCTAGACATCACTGATTCTGTTGATCACCTCTCCTATGACCATTACACATGAATTCTCTTCCAAGTGTTGGAAGCAGGAAACAACATCTCTTCATGGTCCTGTTAACACTTGTGCCTTGGAGCTCTTAACAACTTCATGACTCAGACAGCATCGCTTCAAGGAGCTGAGGATAGTCTGAAATGCTTATTTTCTGTTTATGCACACATATACACATCGAGCTACTTGAAATATATACATGCAGAAAGTCAGTTTTCTAACTCTCCATTACAAAGGCTGGGCTTCTTGACATTGGTATCCTTTTGAGTCACTTATGTGAATGCTTACTGCTGTTGTATGTTCCACATCTTGTTGGCACAGCTGTGAATGGCCACATTTAGCATAGCGTGGCAGAGAACCGAGTCATCAGGAGTTTTATTCTCTTTTATTGAAGACTTTTTCTCCCCTCAGCACATAGCTACAGCAAGGGCTTTCCAGCAGTCAATCAAAATGTTTACTCAAACCAATAAAGATCTGAGGAGAGAAACATTCTCACTGACATGAAAACATGTGACTAACTCAGGGCAGGTCTGACAAACACATCAAGAAATCATGAGATACATAACTGCAGGAGAACTTGTTTTCTCCTCTCTCCCATTTCAGCAGCTACAAATTAAATGTAAATGGTTATGTTTTTTTCTTTAAAAATCCCATGTGACATGTATTGACTGTATGGCAGTTGGAAGCTAACATTTTCTGTTTGTTCTGTACAGCATATGGAAGATAAGCACTGGCATGGCAGGACCTGGTGCTGTGGAAAGACCCCCTGCTATTTCCAGCTGGTACCCTGGATCAATGTAAATTCATTGACCTCTTTGCCATGCCTGTTAATGTGACTTCTTATGATGAGGGTTCCTATTCACTGAAAATGGGACTCTGCACTTCAAAGTGGCAAATTCTGTAGTTTTAGGATGTCCCACTGAGCAAGAAATAAATGAATGATTCTTCCATAGTTTGTTCTCTTTCTCCCTGCTGGTGAGATAATTACAGTTTTAAATTACTGTTATTACCTTAATGACCTGTTGCTTAGTGAGGAGAATAAGATGAGGAGCTTTACATTGGTACTGGCAAACAGCAAGTGTTCAGTCCACATTAGGTACTGGAGGCTGCAGAGACGTGGTTTGGTCAGTGAGAAAGTCCTTATGCTGGTGGACCTTCACACTTTCTTATTCTCTCAGAATTCTTCAGTGGCAAGTCAAAATTCAGAAGTCTAGACCTTTTATATAATATAAGCCTTTTCTGCTCCACAAGGTTGAAAGCTGAGCAACTCAACTCCTATGTAGGAATGTTACTACAGAAGCCAACATGATTCTGAGATGCTGGTAGAAAGGCTTTACAAAGCCTTGTCAGTATGTGTAAATTTGGGTCAATAGTCAACAGTGAGCCAATAAGGTAAGCCCAGAATAGTGTATCTGCGGAGATCTGTGAGGTAAAAAAAGGTCTTTGTGCCCTCCCCCCTGTTTGGAGGAAAAGTCATGGGAGCGTAGAGTGTATCATAAAAGGTCAGTGGCAAAATTGGGGTTCATGTACAAAAAATTTGAACGTGGCACCTTTCTTAAACCACAGAGAGGTTAGCATTAAGGTTAGTCCTTGGTTTGTGACAGATTTATTTTCCAGCTGTGGCTCATATTCCCAAATGCAATGAACGGTCCCATGGAAATTACCATTTCTTTCTACTGACTATGGAGAGAGGCTGAACAGCTCTACCACAGCCTCTAAACTGCAAGACCAGGTAAGATAGTATTTAATATAACGAGTACTCTAACAGAAGAAGTAGCTTATGGAGAGGGGAACAGGATGTATGTTAACACTTAGTGCCAACTCCAGGCAAAGACCATGCTGCCCCTTTTCAAAGTACACATCACTTTTCACTGTAAGTGCTGATATATAAAAAATGCACTACCCTTGCAGCTCAAATCTCATGACAGCTCCCTGCAATGGTATGTGGATAACAATGCAAGTGCAGGAAAGGCTGGACTCTCTGAGACACCCATAGGCAAGTGCAAAGCTTCTTTCTGCCCGTGATTTTCTGTGGAGAGTCCAAACCAGGATAATGACTGGCTTATTTTCATTTAAGAACCTGTAGCGGTTGAGTCATTGCTAACTGTACTAAGTCTCAACCTGAAGGATGTTTTAAGAAGTATATTGTTATCACTAATTGCTGAAATATCTCAGTCTCAGCAATCTATATATACATACATATATAAAAATATATATATTTCCCTGAGGAGAGACCAAGAGTTAAGCACATGTGGATATTTCTTTGTCACACTGCTTTATTTGTTACTTTATTTTTCTTGTTCTTTCCAAGGTCCTTTGGGAAGGACTGAATGCATTTCCTTGGATATCAAGGCAGAAGCTTGAAAGTATGAGGATAAAATGAAAAACTCTTCATTCAGAGAGTTAGTTCACAGCAAGAATGAGTGGACTACATCCTAAATATATAAATATCAATGAGACCTCTCTAAAATGCCCTGATATGCAGTTGTATGTCATCTATCAAAGGTGTTAAAGAGACAGCTAAAGTGAGAAGAAAAACCCTTAAGTTGAACAAAGTAAAAGTCACAGATCAAACCTTATTAACGCCTGTCACTTACAACACCCACACTGGAGGAAGAAATTAGCACCTCCTGACACAAATCCCACGTGTAAAAAAAGAAATGCACAAGTAATGCACACAAAAAGGTACAAAAAGTGATGAATATTAAAGCAATCACTCAAAAGGAGGATTCATCTCCTGCTCCTAACTACGCATGAAGAAAAAATGAAGTGCCTACAGAGAAATTTTATAGGCAGAAAAGCAGCTGGGTACACTAGGGACCACAGTTAAAGTGTGGAAGCTGTGAAGAACAGATGAAGAAGAACTCAGTTTGATCAAATGTGGATGAATAAATATCAGTGAACTGAGATATAATGAGTACTTAGATGAGTAATGGGGCTAAACACTGATTTAAAATCAGACGCCTGTTTAGAAGGAAACCGGTTCTTTTAAAGTACCAACAAAAAGCAAGGCTGAAGCCAGAACAGTGACATATACCTCTGTGAGAGAAAGCCCCTGCAGTACTCTGGTCAGCTAGAGGTAATGGAGGTAAATAATTTTGACGTCATGAGTTTAAGAGATGTGTGTGTCTGATTTTCTCTCTCCTTCAATACAGGTCAAAAGGACCAGAGTTTGCAATCATGTTGATGGAAATGAAAAGATCAGAGGAGAGCTAGGGAAAAGGAGAATTGTTTGTGTCTAATTTACTGTGAGGTGAGGGAAAACATAGTGATGAGCCATGCAGCTTCATTTCACCACTTTGTCACAGTACTGCAGTGCTAGCATTAATGATGCCTGGTCATCCGTTAACTGTTGGTAGCTCTAAATATAATGCTGCCTCTTGCTAGCAGCAATGATTAAGTCTCTGAAATCCTCCTCCTGTCAGTAGTCCCTGTAAGGATTTTTCTAAGAGCACCCCACCTCTTCTCATCACCCTGTTTTCATGGGCTTTAGCAACCCCAGTGCAAGCACCAATCAATAATATTTAGTTGAGCATGGGTACCTGACATCTGCTGGGGATGATCTTTCCTAGCTTGGTGTGGCTCTGCCTGCTGACAGCCCCTCATCCAGGGCTCCTGGCCACATGTGCCAAGGACAAACGTGTACTTGTGTGCATGTACATATATATGAAGTGAGAGTTGTGACCACACTTCTTGCTGAGGGAATTACAGATGCTACAGCCTACTCACTCTCTCTCTCTTCCCCTCTCCTACTCCTACCCCTTCAGGAGCTAGAAATACACCAGAGACTGCAATAACCTACGCCAGCTGGGACTGGTGCCAAAGAGGCTGTTGGCTGAGAGTAGCTGGAGTCTGCTTCAGCATGGTCTTTCATACCCTTTGCACGACCCTCTGAAGCCCTGGGGGATTAGTGCCCCTCTGAGCCCCATTATACCATCTGTCAAAGAGCTCCCCACACGAGGGAAAGTCTCAGCTGGCCTTGGGAGCTGGAGGCTGGGCAGCACAAAGAGCTCTGTTGACTCCCCAGTGGAGGCTTTTAATTTTCAGGCTTGCTGCCTGCATATCTACAGCGCAAAATGTTGAAAGTGACTACTTCCTGGGATTAGGAATTGAAACAAATAAGTAAACAGAGAAGCAATATTAGCTTGTTCCTGCCCTACTATTAAAAACATTTTTATGACCTGAAAATTATACACCAACTGATTTTGGCAGTGCTCTCTCAACTAATCTGCTCCACACATACATGCATCTGTCTTCTTACTTACAGCATTAGCTGTCACCGTGGGATTCTGTCTTTATTTTCTTCAACAGATTTTTAGTGGGTTCTTCAGCCCCTAAAAATAAATATGCTCTCCTGGGGGACGTGTTTGCCTTCTCAGCTCCCATGTACAGGTTGCTGGATGATGCTTGCTGGCGGTGTGGAGATTTATCTCCCAGAGCTCTGTGCAGACCTGCCATGTGGCAGAAAAGGAGTGAGAGCCAAAGATGAATTATAGAAGTTGCTGTGTATTTGCAACAAGGGGAACACTGTCTTTTCTGGAAATATGAGGACTGATCTTACTTATCCTTTTGCATTTGACACTGAAATGGTCATGTGTTGCTGGTTACAGGGTTTTCTACACTGGGACCCCCCCGACAGCAGGGGTCTTAGGACCAGGTAAACTGAAAAACATGGAGAAAACAAATGGACCTAAGTCACTTTGTGCGTACCTGTCTCAGGCTCATTCCTTTTTGCAGTCATCTTCATATCCCTCTGACTTTGGGCTTGCATAACTCAGAGCACTTAGACACAGGTTACTAGCCCTTCAGCACAAATTGGGCCAAACTTATGCATTTCGGGGATTTATTTTTTTTTTATTTACTAAACATAGAACGTTGACCTTCATGAAGAGCTCTGAATCACTGAATCAGAAAAAAATCTAGGCTGGAAGAGGCTTCTGGAAATCGTTTAGTCCAATCTTTTCTTGAAAGCAGGGCCTTAGATTGGGTTATTTATGGTCTTTCCAAGTGAGGTCTTCAAGATTTCCAGTAAGGAGGATTCCACTGTTTCTTTAGGAAATTTATTTCAATGTTTAATTGTTCTCATTTTTTATATCCAGGTGAAATGTCTCTCAGAGCTTCTTGTGCCCTGCGCCTCTTGTTCTGTCACTGTGCATCTTTGCGAAGAAAGCACCTTGATCTTTACAACTGCCTTTAGATATTGGAAGACTGGGGTGAGATTCCCCTAAGCCTTCCCTTCTTGAGGCTGATCAAGACCATTTCCTTCAGCCTTTCTTCATATGTCAGGTTCTCTAGCCTTCTCATCATCTTGGAAACCTGGGTTCTATCCAGTTTTAAATGGTTCCACTGGCCATTTAATAGCATTGGTCTTCATTTATGTAGTCATCTAAGCACTTAATTGCCATGTTGGGTCAGGCACATTACACTGCCATGCATTAATAAGCTGTGGAAAACACCTATCTCCTCCTTTGCAGAGTCTGAGGCACCTTTGCAACAGTATTGTAATAGGTTTCTTTAGCTGTAGGGCCTGTTCTAAGCCTGCGGAGGATCAGTCTTGTACTCAGGTCTCCGAGGGTGCTGGACTGGTACACAGTCTTCTGTGTTAAGCATGCTTACAGACTCACATGCACAACTGAAGTCTCTTGGAAAGCTGGTTTAACTGATCTGTTTGGAATGCTTAGGCCATATGGTCCTGATTATTTATATAGATAAGTGTGTGTATTTTTCTCTGCCTAAAAATAACCAGACTCAGGGAAGGAAGATGCTTTTGTGTAAATTATTTTAAACAGGAAAGCTGTTAATCCCTTGAGAAAACCCTCGCTAGTGTTGCACGCAGTGCCAGGAAGCCCCTGAGACGTGAGGCGTGGGGCCTGGCTGCTTAGCCACGCTTCTATCATGTCCTTTCACAGCCTTCGTCTGACCACCCCAGCTGCTCCCTCTTGAGCTGGTGCACATTCCTGCAGAACAGCTGATGAAACACAGCTGCAGGGCAACTAAAACTCATGGCCTTCCATGTTGTGGCTTTTTTCTTCCCTCTGTACTCTCAGTTCTCAACAACTACCCTTAAACTCTCACTGACTGTGGCTCTAATGGAGTTGGAAGGCTGAACACTAACGTATGTAACTGCTCACAGTATAAGTTGTGTTGGTGGAGATTTATCCAAACTGCCCAGTAGCCTCGTGCAAAATGAGCAATTGGGTTATATATGGTGAAGGAACTCAGTCCTAAGTTGAGTTGGTCTACCTAAAGTCTAAACTGGGGTCCCTGAATAGGCTTGAAGAATATGCACCAGGCTTCTCTTCTGATCCTTCTCCTTTGTATGCTTTGAGGCTGCTGTGTTAAGCGGGGCACAGTGGTGCCCATGAATTCTTGCAGCCACCGTATTCTAGCTGTCCCATTCTTGGCTGGTTATGCTGCATTTGGGCATAAGCAAGGAAGGCAACCGTGCCATGACTACCTTTTATCTGAGGCTGTTTGTTGTTCTTGGCAGTGAGCTGTCCTAGAAACTGTCCTCCAACCACACCTTTGCCAATGGATGTCATGAGGTTGAAAGCACGAATGCTTGACAAGGTCTCAGATGTGTGAACGTGATGGAAAATTGTGCATACTGTTCACTTTAAGAAAAATAAACAAACAAACTTTTAATCTCTCCTCAGTAACAGCATCCTTCTTTGTGACATTCTTCACAGAGTCGCATTGCTTTTTTGCTGATGTTGAGCAAGAATGCAATTCACAAGATTTATATAGAACTCTCAATAACAAGGACTACATGGCACAATTTGTGACCTTCCTTTATCCCCTTCCATCCCCAATCTCATCCTGTAAAAAAAAGCATTTCTTGAGGGTGAAATTGTGATGGGACCGGCTATTTCTGTCTCTCTGACATTTCTCATTACAGTCTCCCTCATTGCCCTAAACGGTTTGTTTCTGACAACATTACACAAACTCTTCCACTACAGTGGAGGAGAGCTGACATTTAGCTGAGCTTTGCACTGATTATTTGGGTGTAGCAATGCAGTGGATTGTTATTATTAATATTATTATAATTTTCTGGAGTGGCTGTGGGAATATGAAAAATCATCATTCTGAGCCACAGCTTCTCTCCTGTGGTGAATCTTGGCCTGGCACACTGCTGACTCATTCTGTCTCCCCCAGTTTCATGGAAGATCTAAAACCATGTCTCATCCAGGGCTGACACTGTTTCAGTCTGGAAATGCCTCCCCTCTTCATCTTCCTGATATTTCTGTGAAGCAAGGAAATAGAATTATGCCCATGTTGTAGATGAGGTCCTAAACCATAAGCAGACCATATAATTTGCCTTTGGTTCTGCATTGGAAGTCTGTGGGAGGTCAAGAACTTAGCTCAAATTTCCCCCTTGGAATGAAGCAGCTTTACCGCTGGATGACCTCTTCATCTCTACAGCTACCTCCTTCAAGCCTACAGGGACCTCATCCTTTGCTTCTGTTTCTCAATCAGTATTTTCACTGCAAAGCTCAACCTCAGAGGTTTGCTCTGGGCTGCATTACAGAGCACTGAACTGGCACTTGGTTAAAGAGATGACTGCCAAGCAAGCAGGATCTGAATCTGCTCAGCAGCCTGGTAAATGCCAGCCAATTCCCCTGAAACACACCATCTTCTTCCCCTCTTCAGGAGCAGGGAGAGGGAATTAGATGTCCCAAATTGCCTTCAGGTGGCCAGAAGTATGGAATTTTATTTTTGATCAGTGACCAAGTCACAAGAAACAAAATCCACTTGTGTATCCCATCAGAGCTCTGTAAGTTCAGGTCCAGCAGACAAACTGTCCTGCTGTACCACTGTCATATGTACATGCATTACAAATAGTATTACACCAGAAGTTTTGAGATAATCTCAGACTGTCGTTTGATCTACGTTAGAAGATACCAAGAAGTTATGAGTCAAGATCTTCTACTCAAAGAAACCAGACTGACATGGGAAATTGTCCCACTTCTCATTTTCTCTTCCTGTAGAAGGTTCTGTGATTAACTACTGATTGAGTAAAGGTAGTCAGAAAAACAGATTTCTCCCCTGCTGAACAGCTAGACTGTTTTCATGCTAGCTGGCAGAACTGATGTTATAGTTTCAAAACCTCCAAGGATATAAATTAATTATTAGTAACAATGACTTCTAGAGATCCAACACTCGGCCCTGACCCATTTCTCCAACACGAGGACTCTCACTGGAAGATCTCCCAGGTGAGCTTAAAAAAGCCCCAGACAAACCAATCCTTCAGAACAATGTGCTGCAGAGATATATTCAGTGTCACAAGGGGCAAGTGTTACTTCTGTGGTGGTCTGAGAGCCATTTTGGAGCAGAGTGAGGGCCACAAAATCAGTTAAAGACATTCCTTTGAGTTATCTCCTAGTTACGTTCTTCTGCCATAAGCAACAGCTAATTGTCAGAAATCATCCTTTTTTGTAGTTGCAGTTGATTTCAAGGACTAAGAAAAGTAAGGAATTTTCCTTCAGGCGAAGAAAGGTAGCTGTAGATTTACACATGTTTTCTGTGGAAGAACACTAAGTCCGCATGGCTGAATTTGGAAGCATTCTCTATTGTTTTTGGATGTTAAAATAATGAAGTTAAGCTTTCTGTTTCACAAAAAAAATAAAGTCTAATGGAAGGATATCAGTTCACAGATCCAATTTTGGATTTTCTTCTATGTTTTTAGTATTTAAAGAACTTTAAAAGGTAGGTTATCTCCAGCCCAGACAAGATGAAAAAGTCAAAGAAATAATATTCTGCTTCCAACTAGCTAGCAGAAAATTGATCTGCCTTGTTTCAGGTTTGTTCCCAAAACATTCCCCAACTTACTGTGGGTTGCTTTTTACTTTCATGTATTTGGAGACAATTTTCTTTCTTGATTTTCTTTCTTTGTAGAAATGCTAAAGCCTATCAGTAAGTTAAAAAGTAATATGCTGCTGTTTCCAAGCAAGCCTGAGTGACTTTGCTTAAAAACTTCTGTTTAAGGGTTAGTCAACTGCAGAGTTTGTAGGCTGGGATGCAAATAAGCACAGAAAGTCAGATTACAGCTGAATTCAAGTTCTGTAAAATGGAGATTCGAACCAATAGAAGTGTTTCTGTACGTAAGCATTCCAAGGAAAACAGTTTTGATTGGAATTATTCCCTTGCTGGGTTTATAAGCCAACTACTGCATCATTTTGCTGAAAAGAAGAGCCAGATTTGTTAGTTTCCAGTAAGTTTCACAGCCTATTTTCATTTTTTTTTATGTGGAGTGAAATACAGAAAGTAAGTATGGAATGACAAAAATTGAAATGCAAATTAGGTTTTTAAAATTTGCTGTGAGTGACAAAGAAATGTAAATGCACTGAAAAATATGATCTCAGACTGGAACGTTCTTTCTGCTTAACTTCAAACCAGAGAAGAATTTCTGTACTTTCAGATTGTATCTTAAGGCTGATGTTGGCAATGCTCCCCCAGGTGCATAATACAGAGGAGTGTTAATTATTTAACGACGAGTAGAAGCAGTCTGTGGGAATAGTCAGAGTGGGAAATAAACAAAACAAGTGGAAAGAAACAGAGAAACCCAATGTACATAATGAAACATGTAGAGCTCTGTCCTGAAAACAAAACTTCAGGGTTACCATAGCAACAGAAGGCAGGATCACGGCATGGACAGCAGCTCCCTCCTCCATAATGACAACCACTTCCAAGAGGAAGCGAGCTTCTGTGATGAGCTTGGCAGAGGTATTTTGGGGATCCTTTGCCTAGAAGACTGTAATCTGTTCCCTCAGATTCAGATGCCTTCCAGGAGATGCTTGAATATCTCTTCTGGCTCTCACTTGTGTTCTTTGGCAGAGCTTGGACCCTTTCCAGGCAGTGACTGCTTCCTGGAAGAGTACCGTCTATGCCAATCCTGAGGAATGATTTTTCATACCTACTCCAGGCTTAAAGCCAAAATAGGCCATCACAGCATGTAGTTTCTACACTCTGACCACAAATCATACCAGTGCCCTCTCAGACCTCAAGCTCTAGCTTAGACGAATCAGAGAGAACTGGAGAAGATGCGCTTCCAGCAATGCTGCCAGATTGCATCGTGGAAAGAATTGTTTGAGGAGTTGCACCAGGATGTTATTTGTGTATCTACATGAACCTTGATAAAGCCAACTCATTAAATAACATTATAATCTGTTGTAACTCACCGTGATAATGAAGCAATTTTCATTTAAACAATCCTTCAGATTAGTGCTGCTCCTAGTGAAATTACCAGAGGCTGGGTTTTTGTCTTCAGTGGAAGCAAGCTGAGATCTTTGTTGCTTCTCAGACTTTTTATCATACATGCTGGAGCTTTGGAGAATTAAATAATTCATACACCAAATTGAAATAATAAATAATCAGATGGATTATTATAGCTTCTTATAAAGTTCCCCTCATATCCAAGTCTTGGGGTTCAATGCCATAGCATAATAAAGCCAGTGAAACTGTAATTAAACTCTGCTTCCTCAGCCCCTTGAAATTCAGATGGGAAAAATGCAGGAAGGGGAAATGATTCGAATGGTGATGGGAGGGAATGGTAATAACACAGATTCAAAGAGAGGTCATTCTGAAACGCACCTTGGGGAGAGCAGGTGTGGCAATAAATTAACTGCATATACTTCTTCAGTGCTGGGCAAAAGAGACACAGAGGAATTCCAAGGAAGAGTAAATTGCACATGGTAGAGCTTGCCAAGCAATAAACTGCTGATTTAGGGTCCATTCTTGGAGGGGCTCTATGCTCAAAATGTCTGCAGACAACTGAACAAACACGGCCAGACTTGTTCTTGTTCTGCCACCCCTTGCCTATCCTAGTGTCTTTCTGGCATGGTGTACCGATCCATTCTGATTAATGAAAGAGAAGATGCATGTAATGAGTTCTGGATTCATTTCTCCTTCCATATGTACACTGAAATAATTTCACTTTTGTTTAACATAATTAGTAGCTTATGGGTGGGGATTTGACCTCCCATTCCAGAAAATAGCTCTTGGGGAATTGCAGGAGCCTGCCCTCTCCAGATAATTCAGACAGGAAAACATTTTATCCCCTTTCCTCCCTAATTATGGAGGGTAACTCAGGGGACCAAGGTTCTGAGGTACAGTGAAACTCATTCTGCCCTCCTGTGTGTCCTCATCCTGACAGATGGAGAGCACAGAAAACTGATGCTGCAAATATTTAGAAAGTCCTAAGAATGCAGTAGTCTGGTCTGATACATTCACCCCAAACTCAGATAGACAATAATGCACACAAATAGGCTCATTACTGCTCGTTTCATCCACTCCAATGTATTATAAACTAGTATTGAAAATCAGTGTGTGAATTGCATGATTTTGAAAATTATTGTGGAGAAACTCCCAAACAATCAGGAGAAACCTTATCCAGCATCAGTATCAGCTGAACAGAAAGTTTTCTATCCACAGCTTCAAGATTTTGGAAGAAAAGATTTTACTTGCAGAATTTGCTGCAGTTGAATCTGTTTATCACCTCAGACTGTGAAGTTTTGTTGACATTTGTAGGCTCTGAAATTACATGACCTAGATACTGCATCTCCTTTTTCTCATTTCAGAATTCCAGGTTTGAGAAGTATCTCTCTGTGACATTTTAACAATCTGCAATTTACAGAAGAGAACAGGAGACTCAATAGGCACCTTTTGACATTACATTCTTTTCAGCAGGAAGTTTTACTGCACACTCCCCCTTTTGAATCTGCATCCACATGCTGAAAATGTAAGAAATTTTGTTTATGTAGGGATAGTAGGATTGAATCTTTAATGGAAAACGCAGTGCTTTACATCTTCTCTACATTGTTTATGTAGATATCAGAACATACTTTAATATAGGAGTATCTTCTTGGTAACATTTACAAAACACATCTCAGCTGAACTGAGGGAAAAAGTGGGTAATTTAGCTGTCTGTATTTCTGGAAGTCATGATATTTATAGTGAAACAAACTCAGCTCTTGAATACCTAACCTTCTCCATGAGCTACATTTTTCCTTCAGTCTGAAACATCAGTACTTTGCTTCAGTTCTCCTAGAGAGAAATAAATTAACATTTTTTGTCCAGTCTCATTGAAGCATGCAGGCTATGGAAGAAATAAGACCTCTTTAGTTAATAGATTTTATACAGGAGTTAGTGGGAGAAAGATTGATAGCCTCGTTGTCTAGGTACAATTTTAATTCACCAGGAAGGGTTGGTAGAGAAATTAAAGATCAAGATATGCCTTGGATATCTTCTTGAAGAGGAAAGGCCTTCACCTAGAAGGTACTGAAGAGTTATAACGAATAGCTGGTAAAGCTGACTTCCTTGACATGCAGATCCAAGCAATGTCATAGCAAATCGTATCAGAAAAATAGAAGTCATATCAGAAGGACAGGGAGTAAGAAGGAAAAGGAGCAGCTTAGAAAAATGAAAAATGAAATTATGTCTCTATTTGGTTAGATAACAATGAACAGTACATGAGAACAGGAAGACAGGTACAAGAAAAAATGGGAAAGAAAATGAATAACTTCTGTCTGAACTTAAACCAGGCAACCCAAAATATAGATAAGACTTACCAAAAAAGGAGTAAAGTCTTATACAATCGCGCAGGTCTCTTGCAATGAAAAAGTATAACAATCCAGATTCTTTCCAAGAGAAAGAATAGAAGTTTTTATTATCTATCAATGAGATCTTAAGGTAGTGAGTGGCAGTGCCCCAACCGTAATATGTACTGGAACCAGTGACAGCATAGGAAGCCTGATTTCACAGACCCTAGGAGACATTTCAAGTGGGAGGAGAGAGGTCTCTCAATAGCCAAAAAACAAAGTTTTAGGGTAGACAGATGAGCAATATAGGAGGATCCGTTCAGTTCTCTAACTCTAGGAAGGAGTAGGAAAGAAGGAAAAAAGAGATGTAAAAGAGGAGATACTTTATGTCACAGCTCATTTTACCATTATAGGGCCATATGTGAATCCAACCTGTATGGAAATGTGCCCATGAATCATAAAAATTTACTGAGCATGGCGAACAAGAAACAATGAGTTCTAACAACTGTGAATAAAATCTACAAAATTTAAACGATAAGTGGTTGATAGAGAAAGATAAAGAATCAGTAGAATAGGAGCAATTAACAGTCCTACAGACAACAAGAACAAATCTTTTAGGGAAAGTAAAAAGATAAGTTCAGGTATAAGTCATTTACTGAGTACAGATGGTAAAATTAAAAATAGTAAGGTAAAACTATTCAGTAGATATTTCTGTTCTGTATTTGAAGAACAAAAAAAACAAAGAAGAAATCCCACTCCAAGACATGCTGTAGATGGAAAATAATTTTTACTCTCCATAGCAAAAGAAGTTATGAAGCAGCATTTAATACCAAACTTCTTCAAATAAACAAGTCAAGAACATAGTTTACATTTAAGAGTTTAGAAGCGCTGAGGAGAGAACTACTCTGAACCTCTGTAGGTAGTTAAGAACTCATCCTTGTAAATAAGGCAGTGCCAAATCATCAGAGATTCCTATCCTATAGCTGGAAGTAAAGGGGTAAGTCAGAGAAGATCAGCCACCCTGACATCCCTTGTGGAACAGACACTGGGGCACTGAATTTAGGACTCCATCAATGAAGAGTTAGAGCTTAAGAAGTTAACTGACACCAGGGAAAATGGTTTTAATGGAAGTTACATCTTGTTAAACAGGTCTATTATCTCTTTTTGATAAGATTATAGATTTGGATGATTAAGACAACTGTATGGAGGTGGTACCTTCAGATTCCTCCATGGCATTTCACTTAATAGTGCCTGACACTCGATTAAAATCTCACATTAAAAGGAATCAACAATGCACAAAACAGATGGATGAAGATCTGACTCACTGGCAGACCTCGAAATAGAGTTGTTAATGTAGCTGTTCTTGACTGAGGGCTTGTCCAGATATCAGCTCTTTGATACCATACAATATTTTCATTACTGATGTAGTGGATGGTAATAAAAACTTCATGGCTGATGACACTGTGAGGGCTCCACTCTTCCCCTTGTGGAGGGGGGCGGGGGGATAGAGGAGGGGCTGGGGGCTCCCTTGCTCTCCCTGTGCCTCCTTTTGTGCTCTTTTTCCACAGTTTTTTCTGCTTTTATTTATTTATTTATTTATTTGCCTCTGAGGAGGGTCCCTCAGTGTGAGCCTCTGCTCCAAATTCCATCAGCTTGAGGGGCTGGGAGTGATGGCAGCCAACCCCCATACGTACAAAGCTGTTGCCAGGGAGCACAGCTCCCAGGAATGCGGCGAACAGGACAGGCAGCCAGGACGTGGCGTGTCAGTAAGAGCACGATGCGACAGTTTGCGTGGCAGTTCGTGCAGGCAGGGCGAGTGGTGAGGTGTTAGGCAGGCTGCTCCTCTCATCTGGGAACGTGAGGGTGCAGCACACTATGAAAACTTACATGATGATCCTCTGCTGCAACAGCTGGACTGAGGCAGCAACTCAGATGGAGGGGCCAGAACCTTTCTGGGCTGACGTGCACTCAGTTGGACCTCCTGAGGAGAGAAAGAGCTACCCAGGCCTCTGGTTGCAGGGAGCTCCAGAATCTGGAAGTCACTCATGGGTAAGTGGGAGGTGTTGATCTTTTAGAGCAGCTGACCAGGCTGCTAGAGGAAGTCACTAGGCTGAGGTGTACCCAGAAGTTGGAGAGCGACTGATGCCTGGTATCATGCAGTGACATGGGCAGACTGACCGCCCTATCTTAAGCTCCAGCAAGGGGAAGAAGATAAGAAGGCTTCCAGCTTGACAGAGAGCAAACACGTGCAGGATGAGGGAGGCTGGAACCACGTCTCTGCTTCTCAGGGCAGAAAGAGAAGCCCCCCCCTTGTCACTGAAGTCCACCTAGCCAAAAGATACAAAGCTCTGTGGATAGAAAGTACAGATAATGGTTCAGAACTGGAAAGAAGCAACCCCGTTAAGAAAGTCCAACTGAGAAACAGAGTTACAACTGGTGCCACTGATAAAAGGCAAAGGGTCTTAGTAATTGGAGACTCTGTGCTGAGGAGCACTGAGGCACCCATCTTCTGCCAGGATAGCCTCTTTAAAGAGGTTTGCTGCTGGTCAGAGGTCCACATTCATATTATCAGGAAGAGAATATCAGGTATGATAAAGACTACTGTCCACTCCTGGTCTTTCAAGTGGGTTTGCACAAGGCTGCAACTAGGAAATTAAAAAGTAACAAAAAAGACTTTACATCACTTGGGAATATGCTGAATGGATCAGGAGTGCAGATAGTCTTTTCCTCAGTCCTCCTGAACGGAGACTGGGATACTGGAGAAGGAGGAAACAGACTAATTGAATGTCTGCATGGATGGTGTCACACCCAGGGCTTTGCCTTCCATGATCTAGCACACACCTTCAATAAACTGGGAAGCAAAGAGCTGCCCCTGAGAAACAGTCATGAACAGGTTGAGAGTCTGTGAGTTAAAATTAGGGACCAGACCAGTAAAGGTCATGTGGTGGTTGGGGTCTACTCCAGGCCACCTGATCAAGGGGAACCTGTTGACAAGGCCATCTTACTTCAGCTGCAAGAGAGGTCGCACTCACAGGCTCTCATCCTGATAGGGAGCTTCAACCACCCAGATATCAGCGAGCTGCACGTAGTCCAGGAGATTCCTGGAGTCCATTGATGACAATGTTCTGGTTCAGGTATTGGACAGACTCACTAGAGGTGAAGCATTACTAGTTCTGGTGCTCACCAATGAGAAGGAGATCATTAAAGAGGTTAATATCAGAGGCAGCCTGGGCTGCAGCAACCATGCCATGGTCCTACTTGTGTCTATGGAGGCTGTTAAGAACAGATGTCAAATACATCAACAGTTTAGGCAAAGCTAATCCCTCCCTGCAGAAATATGGGCTGAGAGGTTTCTCAGGATCACTTTCACCCTTGTCCTCTATGATACTGTGACATGCAGCTTATAAATTAGAAAGAGGAGATGTTTCCTAGTTGAGGTTAATTAAACATTGGAGCAGCTACCAGCAAAGGTGGTGAACTCAGCCTCCTTTGAAGTCTTTATGAGATTAGTTATCTCTGCTTAACACACACTTAATCCAGCTTTTTGGGAAGGCTGCAATGGCCTGTGCCACTCCATAGGATTCTGCTGGCCTCTGCCCTCTAGCCTTGCACTGCCTTAAACCTGACAGCTAATCTACAGAATGAAAGTATTTCTGTTAACTTTAATCTTTGTTAACCGTAATCTTTGAATTTTCCTCCCTGATCAATTTTTTTCAGGGAGTACCTGGGCATTTCACTGCCTTCTTTGAATTTAGTGTTCATAACTCTAAGGTTAAGGTTAAATCTCTCCATGATGCTTCTTAAATATACAGCAACCACTTCACAAAGTTATCTTTGACACTATGGGCTGGAGGGATTTTCACATCATTCAAAAAACCTGATGGGATTGTATACTGTCCATCTGTATCTTCAGGTTGAGGTTTGGGGCACATCTCAAGTACTCCCCTCTGTCACCCTTGGTACACAACCTCATCCCCATGTCACCTCTGTCTTGGGGCTTCTTGTAAGGCAGCATTTCAGTTTTCTTCCAGCGTGTTTCTGTCCGGGAAAATCTAGTTATCACTACATGATTTAAAGTATTTTGGGCCTCCTGGCAAGAAAAGAATATAATATTAGAATTGAGTCTTCTGTTTTTATCTGAAGGGAGACCAGACCAGGTGCAGACACACGCAGCTCCTCTGTGACCCTACAATGGGCCCCCACAGAGAACCACTCCCAGGGGTTCTGTTTTCCCATTCCTCATACCCATTCCTGCAGTAAGGGCTTCTCTCTGTGATATTAAGAAAAGTCAGCTATCCTTGATAACATTCCAAGAAAATGAGTGTCCTGAAAGGAAATTAATATGCTTTTTCTTTTGAGCAGTCACATAATTACTACAATGCAATCTTGTTTCGATGATGCAGCTTGCTACATTGTTCAATTTTTATGAAGCAAAATGGAAGTAAAATGCATGCTTTTGTTACCTTGCAGGGCCCAACAATCAGAAGTGTGCTTGCAGTCTTGTTCCAAGAAATAATTAACTGCTTTTGGTTTGTTTGGGAATAACTCAATCACAAATCAGTGTTATCTTTGCTCCGAAGAAATTTCTCTTCCTCTTGTGTTTTTTTTTTTTTTTCAAGTGAGATCTCAAACTGTGTCATCCTGTGATAATTCATCTATATAGCAAGGCTGGACTGTAGCACTAAGAGAAGCGTATCATAGAATCATAGAATGGCCTGGGTTGAAAAGGACCTTAAAGATCATTGAGTTTCAAGCCCCCTGCTGTGGGCAGTGTTGCCAACCACTAGACCAGGCTGCATGTGTCATAGAAATGCATGACACATTTAGATAATGTTACAAATCGTGTTGCATAGAATAAATAAAAGCAAAGTGAAACAAAACAAAGCAAAAACCAACAAAATTTGCCCTCTCTGCAAAGACTGTTTTGAACAGTTTCAAAATATGAAATCCTGAAACTGAAATACTCTGTGGGTACCACTATTGAGTTATGGAAACCAGCAGGCTAAGAGGGACCATTCCATTTTTAATACAGTTCCACTTAGTTCTGGCTCATCGAGAAAAAAGCAGAATTACTGCATTATTGTCAATTGTTTGCCTTACTTTTTTTCTGTCCTTGTGTCAGATTTTATCCCTTTGGCAAACAGCAGATACAGCACAGGGCTGATGAGTTAGTCAGGGTTATTTAAAAAGAATAGATGCTGTCAAAGCAGTGTGCATGCTCATTTTGTTTTCAGAATGCATTACTAGCTCTCTAAAAGCAATTTCTGATTTATTACTACAGGAGTAATTATTAGAACTATTGAGAGTTATGGTATCTGATCTCCTGCTGATAATATTTCTATTGCAACCACCTTAAAGAAAACTTAGTTATCAACTATGTCTACTGTATACTACAAAACCTCAGCCTCAGTGATTTCAGTGGGAACAGGGCAGCATCAGTTGATTCCTATTGATTTCAGCAGGATTCTAGAAGCTGCCTAAACAGGAATTAGAAAGCTAAATACTTTGTTAGAACAGGGGCTTAGGGACTAATAAGATGGATTTCTGCTGTAAGCTGGGAGTTCATCGGCAGGAAAAAACAGAGGAGAAGAGACACTCATGCAACAGACAGATAAAAGCTGAGCATGAGCCAAAATGATTCAGCTGTGAGGAAGGCAAAGGCAGTCCTGGAGTGTCTCAGGGAAAGTATTTCCAGCAGGAAAGTGTTAAGTGTGTCTGCATGCTGCACAGTTCTCATCGCCTGTTTGAAAAGAATGATGAGTTCATACTGCAGCAGTGACAGAGAGAGGTCACAGTGGTGACCAGGAGAGGGAGAGTTCACTGTTTGGAAAGAGGCTGAGCTTGGGCTTGTCTGGTCTGGCAAAAGAGGGGTGAGAAAGGATGTGGCTGTCAGCTATAAATACAGCAGCGAGTGAACAACAGAGCAAGATCAGAATGAATTCATTTGAGGGATACAACTGGAAGAACAATTAGGCATAAACTCTTGTGGATAAATCTGGGCTCGAACATAAAATAATATTTCTAACTGACACAGCAGTGAGAGTTTGGGAGACCCTCCAGTAGTGGCAATGAGGACAAACCCCCCTCTGTTTTTATAACATGAAATGGGATCAGCTTATGGAATGAACTCCGTGACTTGTGGCAGCTGGGGATGACACTTGGAGGTCCTACCTGTCCCTTATTCATGTGAGACAGTTAGGATTATTTAAACACAGGATTGCTCAAACACAGGATTGTTCTTCACTTCATGTCAATCAGGCAAGGATTTCCAGTGGGATGTGACAAGAGCCTGAGTCACAACAAAGCCTGCCACCATATCCAGTGTGCCCAGCAGTGAGATCTCCCATTTTTTTCTGGGGTACAGAGTCATCCATAAGCAGGAAAGCTCAGAACTGTAAATAGAGGTCAGTGCCATTTTTGAAAGTCTCAGCAAAGATGCTGTTTCAAGAAGTAGGACAAATGAACAACAAAAAATGATGAAGCCAGTTGTTTTGCAAGAGCTGGGTGAAAAAAAAGCCCTCTATCCCTTTGAGGATTATTTATACACATGTCCTTTTGGGACTATTTATCTTTTACAAACCTGGTGGCTTTTTTTTTTTGTTTGTTTTTTTCTTTTCTCACTATTTATTACTGCTTGTTCCCAAAGTGAGAAATACTGAATGTGGAGCCCAATGTAATATAAAACTTTATGCACATTTGGAACAGTCTCATGACTGGTACTCTGACCTGCTGGGTTTGGTTCTGCCATTTTAGGAACACGTTCCTGAGTGGTCTGACCAACCCGGCTGCCAGGCTATCTCACTCACCTTCGTGTACCTGGAGGGAGGCTGTTTATGTCTTACCAAGTAGCATATAGCTAGTGAAACCTCATTATTTCCACCTGACACCACAGTGCTCGGACTTTTGCAATTTAGGTCCCTGTTAAGTGAGGGCTTAGGCAGATTTGCTAATGACCAGGAGAGATGAACATAACACCAGAGTAGCACTGAAGGAACATCATTTTCCATTTCAAAGTTTCACCCTGCAGAGCACAGCTCTGCTATGATCTCTGATTTTAAGGAAAGGAGTCTGAGGCACAGTGGTAGGTTATAAGAGCCGTCTTTAATTAAAATTGCCTGTGTGGAGATTTTGTGGAGCTTGGTGGGTTGAACACATCTACTTACTGCAGTTCAGTCCTTCTTATGATCCCATGCTTCAGTTCTACTTTAAAAAGCTGAAATTGCTTTTAGGAATAACAGTCAGATAAATTCTTTAGCATTAATTGCAGGAAAGACATTTATAGAACACGTTTATAGTTGATCATACAGTCAGGCAAGCATCCACTAGGGTTAATGTCCCTGGCCACCTGAATAATATTTAGAATAACACAATAATCCCCTTTTGTTCTAGTATTATTTCTTAATTCACACTCAGGAAGTCCTTAGGCATCTGGGACAGTAGTGCTGGGTTCTGTACACATGCAATACAAGAGGCAGGATCCTGGTTCAGAGGCTCTCCCAATTATAGCAGTAAAATTGTGAAAATGGGCCAGAGACACTGAATGCTGGAATTAGCCTATTGTAGGAATCTTGCTTGTAAGCACTGCAAGCACAGAATCATAGAATCATTAAAGTTGGATAAGACTACTAAGATCATCTAGTCCAACCATCAACCCATTACCATCATGCCAACTAAACAAGGTAAACCATGTTGCTGGCATTCCCTGCTGTCTGTGCAGATCCTTGGAAATGAGTCCTGGCTCGGCTCATTTGTCACCCCCATCTCAGATATCAGAGTAGCTACAGTAGCTGAAATTAGGCATCCATTGCACCTGTATGCGACTCTGAATGGGGCTGCAGCAGGAGAGATTGAAAATGGGATTAATTTCACCTTGCTTTAGACACCTACACCATAGAGTGCTACCAGCCAGAGAGGCAAGGTGACTGTTCACATGACCTGGAGCAGCTAAATACAGCTGTTAATTGGGCTAAAGCTTCTCTCTTTGCTAACAAATCTAGAAAACATGACTCGGAGAAACAGGCTAGAAATATGGACCAAAAAAATAAACACATCAGAAAAAAAAAATGCTAGTTGCCCTCATCAAATGCACATAATTTGAAAATAATTTGAACACAGGTTTTTATGATGGTGGACATATAATGTGTCATTTTAATAATATCAGCAAATAAAACAAAGCTGAACTGCAGTTAAAGACTGAAGAGATAATTGAAACTCTTTGTAGCTCTTAGAGACTTTGCTGTAACTGCACTGGACATATAGCTTTGAGTTCTAGCTACTGGAAATTAGAAGGCTTCAGCAGACCAATAGAAATGATTAGGGGCCTGAAATTAATGACTGAGGAAGAAACGATGAGGTAGATTAAAGCACATCCTTGAAAAAGATGAAATGATGAACTAATTGCTCCACAAAGGGCTCCTCATGTGGTCTTACACACCACCCTTATCTTCAAAGGACAGCATAGGTGAATGCCAGTTCAGATACGTTAGTAATGTAAAAATCCATTTTAATCCAGAAACACAAGCTTTATTCATTTATGATGCCTTCTGACCTTGAAATGCTGCTTTTATAACCACCAACCCGAGCTAGAAAAGCTCATGGAACTTTCTTTGGACTCTTCTTTTCCAGCTACTCAGTGCATTTCTCTTAGGACAGAAGCTCAGATCACATTGGTGAAACACAATGCTTTTAAAATCTTTATGCAGTACTGGCACAAATGGTTATTCTCACTTCAAGAGCCCTTGGGCAAACTTCCTGTATATGTCAATAGAAATGAAGTGAATAGATTCAAGTGAAATTTTTTTTCCGACCAATGGAACTTTTTTTCACAGCTCCAAATTTGTCAGTGCTCTATTTTGAAGTTTAATTGCTACCTAAAACATTTGTCTGCCAATAAAAGTCAAAGATTTAATCTGTAAATATTTCATCAATGCCAGTGGCAAGAGCCTCTATAAATACACAGTAGAGGACAAAAGGCTCGGGCTGAACTTCAGACTGATGTCTGAAAATGCCTGCCATTCAGCAAATTAATTCCCTGATTGATGGTATTGTCCTGACCAATCGGCAGTGAATGAAACTGCGGGAAGTGCAGGGAACGTGGCATTGTCATCATGCACACTTGCATGAGAAATGCACTAGTAAACAAGCTCTTTTTCTGGAGAATGAGTAGAGCGGGGCCAAGAACTTGAAACTAATTCTGAACTCTTTGAAGCAGGAATCATTATTCATAAGAGCTAGCTGTTATAAATAAACCAAACCACATCAAAGCTGCTGTGGTTATGTAAGAATCCTAGCACACCCTTGGCTTTCCAGAGCACATAGGATCAGGACTGAGCAGAGCCCAGTGAACTCAGGATGCTCTTCATGTTGGATGATCTTAGTGGGCTTTTCCAATCTGAAAGATTCTATGATTCCATGTTGCTTAATGATGATGCAGCAAAATGGAGATAGGATCCAGTTCAATCCAATTCAAACTCTTTTGCATGTACTTGTGTCACTATGAAGTTACAGGATAGAAGGAAAAGTCATTTTGCAGAGTAAGCATATGGTTAGGCGCTCTCTGAAATAGACACGCTTTCCTGGAACAACACTGAATCAGAACGAGAAAATACTAAGACTGAAAAAAACCCACTGTGATAAAATAGTCCCATCTTCTCCCTACCAGCTGCCAGAATATGCTACCCATGGGATCCTGCATCACACATATATGTCTGTGAAGAGCTGGAACGTAATTTAATTCTTGATTTAAAGATGTGCTGTGGTGGAGCTCTGGCTCTGAGTTAGCGATGCCAGTGATTACTTATGCTGTCAGAGAATTTAGAAGTGCCTTGGTTCAGCTGTTGTTCATCACTCTGATTATTAGAAAAGAAAGTGTAGCAAATCCTAGTAGTGTCTTTTAGGGACAGGTAAGTAGGCTAAGAGGAATTCTTTGAACACAGAGCACAATAACCTATCCCTCCCTCCCATTTCCTCTCTGATCTCATTTTTAAAAATCATTAACTCTTCAGACATGAATCTGTTCCTCTTGTTTTAGATCTAAATCATCCTGCATACTCGGGCAGTTATATTAATAAAAGTTGATACCGAAGTCCAAGGCTCAGTGCTATGGCTCTAAATCAGGACAGAGCCCTTGGAGATCAATGATACGAAAGAACATTAATTAATGGAGTAGTGGAAGTTTGCGGAGCTCCCAGTAACAGCTTTACTCTGAAGTGTTCCACATTGTACTTGTTCCGTATGTCTGCTGCATGGAATAAACAGGCTGCCAGGCTTCTCCTGGGTAGTTAAAATTCAATATTGTTCTATAAATTTGAAATGTGAAGTCAGATCAAAGAATCTAAAGCTACCAAGGAGCGCACTGCAAGCACTGCATGCTAAGTGCCTGCTAGTTCTCCCAGTCTGACAGACAGATAGCTTCCACCGGTGCACACACAACTAAAAAAGACAGGGAAGCACTAAGAGGCAGGTGTAGGGACAATTCTCTACTGAATCATCCATGCATTCTCCAGTGGTGACAAATACGTAGATAGTATCAGATCAGCTCTCTTCTGCTGTTTTTAGCACTAGGCATACTGAGAGCAGTCAAAAAACCAGCACATCACTGTAGTTCAGCATCTTTAGCATGACACCTGCCCTGCAGTTCTGTAGCACTGAATAACAATGAATTCCTGCAGAGGACAAATAACAAAGAGTCCTTTTGTTAATGTTACTCCCGAGCTGGCTGTTCTGCACTGCATGTACTCAATGGACATGCTCCTATTCCTTCTCTGGAGATATCAGCAGAGAACCTGTCTCATTTTTCTCTTTGGAAGAGGATGCAGTGAAATCCTGGCGCCTGAAAAGCTGGTGGGGACTTTGCTAGGACGCTGCGTGAGGCAGTGGGTCTGGGCAAAACAGTGACCTAATTCTATCAGCCACGTCTTCGTAGGTGCACTTCAGAAAGAGACTGGCTTGAGTGTGTGTACCAGGTATCAAGGGGTCAATGCCGACATCAAGTGAGTTTAAAAAGTGACCTTTACTACTGCACCAACAAAAAATGGTTTGAGTGACTCATGTGGTGCTTTGGGAAACCACTGCAACTATTTTTTAAGATGACTGAGTGAGGTAACCTTTCCTTACGTGTCTCCAGAATTTGGAATAATTTAAAAACATCAGTACAGTTTTCCTGGATTAGCTTTATTTTTATCTTTACACACAGAAGTCTTTAAATTGTATGTGATAAAATATGTCAGTTACTGAGATGTTATTTTATGTGACACTTTGTTCCATCTCTTCTTTTCCTTTCCTGCCCTGTCCTTTCTTTTTACAACAATTGCTCACTGGATTTCTCCTTTGATTCTTTCCCTGCTCCTCTTTAAATTATCCTCAAAGTATCGGCTTAAAACCACAGGTCCAAGTTCTAATCCAACATTTAAAATCACCACATTGACAAGAAATTTTTTGCTGAACATATTAGAAATATAAAGTAGGAAAGGAGAATACACAGCTTCCCATTATTTAATGGGAAGAATATAAAAAGGAGCCATTGCAGAGAAGTCTAAAAATAATTGTCATCTCTGCCTAACTTTCTCCCCAAAAAAGATTTCTTATGTCTAGATAAGTGAGAAAATTAATTTTAACAAAAAGATGGAAATGCAAATTAGATCAGGGAGTGTATAAAAAGCCAATGGTTACTTATATAAAATAGATGTGTTCAGCTCAGCAGGACAGGATAGAATTCAGAGGATTTCAGGAACCAGCCAAGGCTGCTCTGAATTGCTGGTGATTATCTCGAAGGCCTCAGCAAGGGCGCTGTGGTCCCAGAGGATGGGGGGAAAAATGCATATCACATCAGGGATTTCTAGTTCAGCTGATTTAACTTTGGTACCCAGGCAGGAACAAGAAAATACTAAAAATTAGTAAATAATCAATTTTTTGCAGGTTTTTTGAATAGTAAAAAGATGTTAAAAAAAGCAGTGAGTATATGTGTGTCAAGAACAAATTGGGCCAAACTACAAATTTTGTAGGAATTGGGCCATTCCTACAAAAAGGAATGTAAAGACATTCCTTTTTTTTCTTTTTTTAATTGGATTGGAGAACCATGTAGAAGCAGGAGATCCAATCTGTTTAGTAAATTATGGATCCAGTTTTAATTAAGGTATTGATGTTTTCCCAGTTGACAGTCTCACAGAAACTAGGAGAATACTGTTTAGATCCCTGACAGTCCACATTCACCAGCAGAGTAGGGCAGTATAAATCACGGGCTCCGTTAGTCTGTTCTTCATTTCCAATTTCTCACTTTCTATGCAAAGAGTCTTAGCTTAATGACAGGTATAAGTGACGAAAGCAGATGTGAACACTGACAGAGGAACCATAGAGGAAGAGAGAATTTTCAGAGTGAAAGAGTGGTTCAGTCTGAGCTCTTGTGCTAATCATTATTTCATAGGTTATTTTGATGATTGAGAGACAACACAATCAGATGAAGTAAACTCTGGAGGGAATGAGATCAGCCTTGAAAAGGTCCTTGTCTGAAAACAGATGATAATCAATGAAAATCAGGAGCCAAATGCTGTACTTTTGGAAGAAAAATCGGCAAATACAAAATGGCTAATGCCCGTATTCCTGAAACAACTATCAAAAAGAATATGGATAGCATAGTGGAATACAGATTAAGTCTGAGTTGAAATTGGATGTCATTGCAAAGTTGGCAAATGTCCTTCTTAGTGATACCGAGCAAGGTTTTGGCTAACTCAGGTGCTCAGTATTTCCTTATAGACAGTGTTCTCCCAGGTACTCACCTTTATCCAGTACCCACACCTAACACTGGAGTTCTTGATCCTTTGAATATCTTGGTTCTCTGGACCTCATTTTGATGAAAGGACAAAATAAGCTTGGAAAGACTTATTGAATATATGTCTATGCTAACTGGAAAAGCAAACAGAGCAGTCATCTGTTGATCTGAGTATTCCAAGCTGAAGAGGAGTAGTGCTAAGGTTCTTCTGAAGGCTGAATACCCTTTTGAAAACCATCATTCCATCCTCACTGATAACATCTATGGTCTTGGGATGAGAGGGTCATAACCAGGGATATAGAGTCATAAGGTCATAGAATCATAGAATCATAGAATGGCCTGGGTTGAAAAGGACCTCAAAGATCATCAAGTTTCAACCCCCCTGCTGAGTGCAGGGTCACCAACCACTAGACCAGACTGCCCAGAGCCACGTCCAGCCTGGCCTTGAATGCCTCTTAAGTCACCTGTCATGTGGCAGTCTAGAATTAAATGTGGATACAATGAAATGTAGCTCTTGTTTCACATTTCAATTTGTTGTGAAATAGACCACATCTGGATTTTTATAATGACTTTCCAGTCTAGTGCAATGTCAGTGAATATCCTTCATAACTGAGCTCTACTGACCTAAACATGTTAAAATGCTTTGTCTATTTCATTAACTTGAAAAGTATTATTGCAGTTTTACTGGCTCTTTCCTTGAAAGACTTATGTTTCAGGGCCATTGTTAAGAGCAAATTTTAATCCACTGCATTCCATGCCTGCATATTTTTTTCTTTCTCTAATGAATATTGATAGTGGAAAAGAATGCAAGGATTGACCTAGAAATAAATTTATGCAAAACCAGCTTGTACACTCTTCCTTTAAACCCAAGGGGACAATAGTCAAAGCCACATCACTTCAGTTTTCACTATACAGGTTAATTAATTTGTGTTCACAAAGAGTCCTAAAAATTTGTCTGGTAGTGCCTATAAAAGCATTAATATTGCAAATAAATTTTTTTTCCCAGACTGTTTCATAGAATCATAGACATCAGTTTCAATAGACATCAGTAACAGGAGGGAAACTCACTGAAACTAGCTAGCTTGCTGGCATTCTGGGACAGGTGGTTAATACTGGAGATAATTGGGCAGGGGAATTAGAGGAAGTTTTGCTAAACACTTTCATTCTTTGGTCATTATTGACATGACTGATACAACCATCAGAAAGGTCTGAGAAGCAACAGCCTATATAGCTCATGTATGCCAATGTCTCACACGGAAAGTGCCTGGTGTAGAGCTATTGATCTTCACCTATCTTTTTGGGGTGTTGTGGAGTAACTTATGAAGTCCTTGTCATCTTCATCTTTTCCTATCCACAAGCACTTCAAAAAGGACCACACAATGTTTTCATTGGTTCCAGGAGACTGAAGTTTAAATGTATTCCTAGGTTATTCTTGTTGGGAGAAGGAACATTCCACCCTGATGCTTCTATTCCTCAGCATTCTTTAGTGAGCCTTAGTGGGAGAGGCTGCTGGAGGAGCTGGAATGTTGCTAGTGACTGTCTTTACTTAGGGAGATGCTTGTTCCTTTCTCCAACCCATAGCCAGTTTTCAGGGATGGTATATTTTAAGCAGTAGTATCCAGATCTTGCAGTGGTTAGCTTCAAAGACCACCCGTGCTGTGGAACAGTGGTGGAAAACGGCATCTCCTTGGCCTCTCAGTAATGCAAGGCTGATACAAGCAGCTTTGTCAAAATGAAAAAAAACCAAGCTTCAGTACATAACAAAGCTGAAGAAAAGCATCATTGCTTTGCACACAGACTTACCTCATTTATCAGTCCTCACAAGTCTCTTGAGCATCAGATCTTTTGTGTTGGGTCGTGAGACTTGGCCAATAATCTAGGTTACGTGATGCTAGGCCTGGGCTGCCTTCTAGTGGTGTATGCTCGTCCAGCCTCTATGGTTTTCTTCAGACATGGACTTTGACCCTTCTCACTGTGAAATCTCTGCTGTTATATTGTCTATTTTTTTATTTACACTGTCTGACAAGCAACACAGTACTTCCATGCAGCTGGTCAGAAACCACCCACGAAGCCACAAGACTGAAAGCTAGTGTACAAAGGTTATCAGCTCTGACCTCTCTTACTCATTGACCATTTCATTGTGTTGTGTCGCAGACTAGCTAATCAACTTCATCGTTTGTTCCCACACAGTGCAAATTATACTTCTGGTATGTGCCCAGATATACAAAAGTTTTTACCATTGTTTCAAAAAGCACATAATAAGGTCAGTTAAGTTCCAGGTATTAAGTTTCTGCTAGGCTCTAAATTGTGGATTAAGTCCTGTCTATGCTGGACTTCTCAAAATTTAACATCAAACCAGGATCTATGTAATCAAATAGACAGAAGCCAGTCATGGGCCATGTGTATATGAGGCTCTGCAGATCTGTTGTAAATGTGCACGTGTTTGCAGTAGCAGCGTTATTACACCTGCAAAAACCATTGCTTGCTCTAAGTGACCTGATGAAACTCATTTCCTTGTCTGAACTTACCAGCTACTCTGACAGAAGTCTTGACTTCTTCCCACAGACAGCTTCCCCCAATGTACTCACATAAACAACTACTTTCCTAGTTAAAAACCTAAGTGCTGCATTGCTACAGAGCCTTACAGGTATTTCTTGCTAATATTTTCCTTGGGTGTAAGTGTGGTCTTCCATGTGTAATATCTCCAGGAAGCTCTGTCATGTGTAATGTGGAACATAAGAAAGATCATTCTGTTTATCACCAAGATACAGACATTAAAAAAGTATTAAAATATTAGCTCTAAACTGGTCCGATCATTATTTTATCGCTGTAAACCATCAGTGGGGGGCAAGGGACTGCAAGAAAGGAAACTGCTAGGAGAAATGATAGAATGACTTGGTATTTCTTTATATTAAGAAAAATGGATTAACACTTGTCAGTGTGCCATTTATTAAGCACTAACTTATTTTTGTTTTGCTGTTTATTTCAAATGCTGAAAAACTTCCAGATTGGCAGCAATGAATGGAAGTTTTCTGGCCCGCAGAGCAACTGAGTTCAAGAACAACAAATGTGACCAGGCCCAGTAAAACGTATTCCCTGCTTCATTGTATGCAGCTTCTCTTGTGTGCTTATTTAACTTCCCTCTAGTCATACAAGACAGAAACAATGAGATGTGAGGCTGTCTAGTAGCCTCCTTGCAAAAATATTACATTTTGACCTATTTCAGCTATAGTGTCTTCAAAACAGATCTTTGGTTTAACACGATCTTTGCTTTTAAGGTAGGTCAAGGTTATAACAATGCTCAGAACCTGTACAGTGAATTATCTCCAAGCTTGAAAAGCACTTTGAAAAGAAAACTTCTTAACGTTAGTAAATTTTCAGATGCAGACAATAAAGCAGAAGTGAAATAAATTTCTTGGTAAGAAAGTCAGTGGCAGAGCCAGGAATAAAACTTATTAGCCTTGTAACTTGAGAGATCTTAACCAACATTAAACTATAAAACTTCTGAAGAGGGAATTTAACTTCAGTAGAGCTCTTGTGTTCTCCAGTAGCTGAAGAGCAAGACAGTCATACAGAAGCATTTTCTTGCAATTTGCAGTAGTGAGCAGCTGGTTAAATAGTATCTCTGGTGCCTGTTTATGTTGAGTCATAGCAGGTTTATTAAAGCCTACCCATTCCCGAATCTCTGTAAACATGTAAATAAATACAATAAATACATAGGTGTATTGGAATAGCTTGGCCATGATCTGATGGGCATGGGCTGCTCTCAGGCAGGACAGACAGCTGGAAGGCTCTTGGCTGATGCTATAAATAACAAATGTTATTGCAAGATGTTCTCTGTGTTGTTTATACATTAATGCAATACTTTTAACGGCAACAATCCTAGTCCAAGAAAGTCTTCTGTAGATGTCTGTGTATTATGCAATACCATCCTAAATGTAAGTGAATGTACTGGTATACACTACCTCAGGAAAGCAGCTGAAGTATTATCTTATACCTGCAAAGCTAAGGTGGTGGCCTTCTTTATGGGATCAGTTTCCAGTATAGTCTACAGAGAAATGAGAACTCCAAGTGTTAAATTAAATATTTCCCAGGTGAGGAGTTAGAATTGAGAGTTTTCAGCTCTGGAAATTCTTCCTTTCTCCTGAACAGTATGGAATGGCTGGTCCTTTAGAGACTGAACTCTCTCCCTGATGGTGTAAAGCTACATTCCATTAGCAACCGATGGATAATTGCCTCCTTGGCCCCAGTAACCAGCCAAGAACTTGCTGGAAAACCTGAGTGATTGGCTTAAGGCTACTTCCTGCCAAGTCTGTGGCAAAGGAAGGGAGTGAAGGGAGGGCACGGTTTGGATGTCCTCATGCAAAGCCACTAAGTGTTGGACTCCAGGCTACACAAATATTTGTTAAAGGCCGCAGTAATGACTGCAAATGCCTGGCGCAGGCAGGAAGGCTCTTTTATGTGATAGGGACTGACTGCTGTTAAGAAAGGACCCTACGGGCACTACCTTGCTGCCCCCTTTCCTTGTCTATTTTATCCTTTCTCCCCACTGCTGTGGCTAGCATACAGGCCACAACATCCTAATGGTTGTTGGAGATGGAAAAGCATTCCCTAATCAAAATCTTGCTAACTGATGTTAAACTCAGCCACTGCTACGCTACCTCATATACATCCTCAGGGGAGGGTGGCAACAGAGCATCCCACAGGAATGCACAATATTCAAGGCTGACACTGTGTCATCCAGCTGCTGGTTCAGCCCATATTACACGGGTCAGCACAACACCACAGGCACACGGTGTTTGACCACTTCATATTTAATTACAGTATTAAGCAATGTTTTACAAACCCTACCGAAGTTAGCAAACATGATTCAGTCCTTCCAGTGTATGAAACAGGTTCAGTCAAGGCAAGTTTTTTCTTACAAGGGGCAGAGAAAGGCTTAACTTGGAGGTGGTCACCTGAAAGTTCCTGTTCTCCTCCAGGTGTCCCCCTGGTCTCCAATAGCCAGATTGTTCCAAATTCTTAAACAGAGGTTAATTGGCTCCTCAAATCCTCTGTCTTTAGTCAGTTTAGAGCAACTTGGATATCAAAACCATGTGCTTGAGCACTTTACAGTCTTGATGAGTTCCAGGCTTTAACTTGCTGTATTACAGGGAAAACAACTTAATTGTATATGACGTATGAAAACCTTCTATTTTTTGTACTTTCAGTGTCTAATTTTAGTGAATGCCTTCTTGTTCTTGAATGAGAACTATCTGAACAAGAATCCGCTGGCTGCTTTGGATGGCACATTATTTTTACTTCTCATCAGGAATGACTTTGTTAGAGACACAGGGGGTCTAAAGAGCAACCAGCTCCCTTTTGGCAGCAGCAGCTGGTGCTGCACTTTGTCCAGGGCCTGCAGATACAACTGCAGTGTGGCCAGATGGGTACCTCCCCTGTGCAGCCTGAGGCCTCTTCAGGTTAACAGTCCCTGTCCTTCAGCATCAATTCAGATTAGGTTCTGACATATATCCAAAAGGAGAAACTGATAACAGACAATGCATTTTCGCACATCTCTGCTTGGATACAGTGTAGCAGGAATGACTGTAAGGAAGTCGTGGCCTGATTTGAGCAAGTTGGTGGAGGGAAATAGCTGTTCCTGTCCTGAAAGGAACTCACAGGACAGCTTACAGAATCACAGAATCACAGAATTGTAGGGTTTGATAGGGATGTCTGGAGGTCATCTAGTCCAGCCCCCTATTAAAGCAGGTCCTATAGAATAGGTTGAACAGGAAAGTGTGAGCAAGCGATCTGCTGTGAGAACTCAGTATAAGAAGCAAACCTGACAGAGATTGCCACCAATATGTATTGCATCTGAATCAGAACAGGCAAGAAAGTTTCTCTTCAAGTTTCAGAAAGTATAAACAGTTCATAGAAGATGGATTATTGTGGAGATAGTAAAAGTACAATTTTTATTTTCCCAAATATATTACCAATACAAAGAAAAATCACTGAAAAATCACTGATGCAGGGTGATGGATGCCCAGGTTAGACTGTGAGGTCATCGACCAAGGGGCTGTGACATCAGCGAGAGATGACTGCGACCTCACTGACCCTTACTGTACAAATTCAGGCACAGGCAGAGTCTAACATAAACTCTTGCCTGGACTCCAGTTGAGCATACCTGTGAGACTTGGGCAAGTGAGCAAAGCCTTGTTTGGGTTGTGCTATGGGGCTGCTGGCAGCAGTTCTTGGTGCCCAGCCCACAGCATCATTAGCGTTTCCCTGGCTCTGGCCTGCATCAGGGTGCACCTGCAGCAGCTGAGGTGAGAGGTGTGCCCCTGGGTGGCAGATAGAGAGCAATGGCTGGGAGTGTTTGTTGCTGAGGCATTGCTCTGGCTGCCCCTGGGGAAGCAAGTGATTGTAGCCTCTGTTTTGCAGTTTGTAACGCTTTCTGCCCACCGTAGCACCAGCGAGGGGAGCAGCTTTCTAATCTCAGCACACCCCAGCCCACTGCACAACCCAAGGCCACGGACACGACATCACACTGGACCTGCCCCATCTGTTGGCAAAGTTGCAATGATATCACCAATGTGATATCACACATATTTTTCTTTTCTTGAAGTTACCTCAAGCAGGCACAAAAGAAAAGACTCTCTGTTGTTGGTTTTGTACCTCAGGTCCAATATCCTTAAGCGCCAAAACTAAAAGGAAGGGCTACACCCCAGGTGTCTCCACCAGTTTTTGTGCATTCTGGTGGGCCAAGAAGAAGCCAAGTTGTGCCGTATGTAAGCACCAGATAATGATTACCCAATACTCGATGAGGTCGGACAACAATTACCTCAAGTGTTCTGCAAAAGAGAAATCTTCCCAGATGTCAACTAACCCAATGCTTATCTTTCTAAACTCAAACACACTGCAAGTTTCACTTGCTATATTTCTCTACTAAGAGTTTTCTATAATTCCACAATCAGTTTTTGCCAGATATTTTCTTGATATTTCACCTTATGCCTTCAGAGCTTCATCTCCAAGGGTACATGACAATAAGCCCACAATTACTATCCAGTCTAAAAGTTAGTGGCCATTTCTCCCAATAAGTCAAGTTGCTATTATAGTTACAATTTTGATTAGTAGCCATAGATTTGGGAAAGTTCCATGAGGCAAAGTTAGCTAAGAGTAACAAGGCAGCAAACTTTAATACAGAGAATATCTTTGGCTGTCCTGGGAAGTAAAATGAAGATGAGTAATGCGAAGGATGCCCAGAGCTTATACGGAGTATGAGACTCCTAAACTTAGGAGGAAGTTTTTAATGCAGAGGGTGGTGATGCGCTGGAACATGTTGCCCAGGGAGGTTGTGGATGCCCCATCCCTGGAGGCATTCAAGGCCAGGCTGGATGTGGCTCTCGGCAGCCTGGTCTAGTGGTTGGCAACCCTGCCCACGGCAGGGGGATTGAAACTAGATGATCTTTGAGGTCCTTTTCAACCCAGGCCATTCTATGATTCTCTGATGAAGTTTAAAGACACCAAGGATCTCACATCTCAGATGTTCAAAGTTAGAAAAGTAACAAACAAACCTTATCATTTATAGGAAGCTCTTAAAGAAGTGCTGGGTGCAAGACACTATTTCTTGAAGAACTTGAAGGTCAGATTTATTTGGGAACAAAGTGTTCATATAGTGAGGGACAGGCTAAGTTACAGGCTAATTACTCAACTGAGTAACACTCATCATCACTGCAAGTTGAGGAAATGCTACTTGTTGTGAACAAGCAAGAATCCATCTTCTCAACTTAAACACTTGAGTTCAAGCTTTTCTGTGAAAATGGTCTTGCTTACACTGTGTACTTATATGATATCTGTTACTCTAAGCTCTAGGCAATGATACATCAATGCACTTAAGTGTAAAACTGGAAAGTTTAATGAATAGCTACCTGGTATCTTGCAACTATTTCCCTTGGAAAATGCTTTCCTGATAAATAATGCAATAATAACAGGAAATACAGGGGACAGGAGGTAATTTGCAATATATTCACCACTGCATTTCATGGCACAAAAAAACATACTTCCATAAAGACTTTATTTTTGTATCTAAAGAGTATATACTAGTTGAGTCACTTAGAGACTATACTTTTATCCTTAACATTTAACTAGCAAAAAAAAAAAAACCCTAGAAATTCACTTGACTAAAGTCACCTCTATTTAAATAAAGGCAGGCTTCAAAGTTACTTGTTTAGTGGGCATGGTAGTGATGAGTCAACAGCTGAACTATATGGTCTTAGTGGTCTTTTCCAACCTTAATGATTCTATGATGTCTAGGAAAGTGTTGTGGAAGAAAATCTTTAGTCTGGAGCCTGGTCCTACTTTTGTACTGGTTAGAGGGAGCCTGGAGCTTGAGACAGATGAATCCATGGTAGCTGAATCTCAGTCTTGGCACAAAGATTTCAAGAACCTTAGGTTCTGTCCTCAAACCCACCCTTCATAGAATCGCAGAATCATAGAATGGCCTGGGTTGAAAAGGACCTCAAAGATCATCTAGTCTCAACCTCCCTGCTGAGTGCAGGGTCGCCAACCACTAGACCAGGCTGCCCAGAGCCACGTCCAGTCTGGCCTTGAATGCCTCCAGGGACGGGGCATCCACAACCTCCCTGGGAAACCTGTTCCAGTGCGTCACCACCCACTGTGTGAAAAACTTCCTCCTAATATCTAACCTAAATCTCCCCTGTCTCAGTTTAAAACCATTCCCCCTTGTCCTTTCGCTATCCACCCTCGTGAACAACCATTCCCCCTCCTGTTTACACACTCCCTTCAAGTATTGGAAGGCCACAATGAGGCCTCCCCAGAGCCTTCTCTTCTCCAAACTAAACAAGCCCAGTTCCCTCAACCTTTTCTCATAGGAGAGGTGCTCCAGCCCTCTGATCATCTTGGTGGCCCTCCTCTGAACTCATGACACATACTTTATCAATGTACTGAAACTTGCCTCTCCCACAAGCAGCTACACCTGCTTTCAACTATTTGCATAAGCAGAGTTCAGAGACCATATATTACTTAAGAACCAGCAGCAGCACATTCTGTACTATGGACTCAGACTAGCTTTGTTTCACGGGGGTTATTTTCTCATGGCTATTCTGTTAGCATTCATCAGCTTGGCAAACAGAAGTCTTGTTGAAGGGCACAACAGTGCATATATATTTAGAAGAATACCTGGACAGATGGTTCTGACCCAAAGTGACTAATTGATTCTGGTAGTGGAGTGGGAGACATTTGCATCAGTGGTTACTGAACCTCTGCTGCTTCTGGTGTTGTGCTGACAGGTAATGAATGAAGATGCCTCTGAACAGGGATGTAAACAAAAAAGATGGCAAATTGAATCTTATCTTGGTTAAAAGCCAGGAGGAATAACAAACAGAAAGCAGTGCTACATAAATGCAAAAGGACAAAAGTAAGTAGAAAAATGTTACTGTCAAACTTCCAGGATAGAAATAAAACATGTGATACAATGAACACATACTTTGTCTGTAATATGAGGTTCCACATGCTCTGCAAGCTTTTTAATTAGTAGCTTGCAGAATCATTGTTTGTGAGAAAAATAGCACCAGTCCTTCCTAGCCCACATGGACAGGAAAATTCAAACCACTCTCTGTAAAAGGGAGTGGAGAGATGATAAGTTTGACAAGATTTTGTTAATGTACAGAATCCTGGGTTCCAGAACACAGGAGAAAGGAAACAAGTAATAGCATTTCTACAGAACCACAGAATCACAGAATCAATAGGGCTGGAAAGACCACTAAGATCATCTAGTCCAACCATCAATCCATCACCACTGTGCCCACTAAACCATGTCCCTCAGTGTCACATCTATATGGTTCTTGAACGCCTCCAGGGACAGTAACTCCACCACTTCCCTGGGCAGCCTGTTCCAATCCTGTGATCAAGAGCCATCTCAGCTCTTAACATAAAAGTTAACATAAAAGTTCTTCTTCTTTTTTTTTTTTTTTCTCCAGGATGAGCTCTTGTATTCACTCAAGGTAATTCCTTCAATTTTTGCACTCCTGGATTTCTTCCCTTGCTTCCTTGCTCTTCTCTATCTCTTGTGCAAACAGTCTTGAGACTTGATCAAGCCATTTCATGTGCACGTATTTTTGTTTCATACAGTGATATTTCCTGGGTGGAACTGTGCTTGTTTTATCTTTTTATCTCCATAAGAAACTAAGCAGTTCTTTAAGGTAGCCTGCAAGTGAAAAGAAGTGTTGGTGTAAAGTGCTTTGACGTCAGCAAGAGGCTTTCTTTCAACAGAGCTGCAGGGCTACTGCTTTGCCCTCTTCTTTAAGGCAGTCTTGAGCTCAGAGTGAGTTTTCTGCTAGTGAATCATCTGTGCGCTCCCAAAGGGCAATTTCAACTAAATCAAACGTGATGAACAATTTTTAGGAATGACAGAAACTGTGCTTTTCCTAAGGGCAATGTCCTCATCAGGATGACAGTCACAAGGGGACTGAGTTTTAAAACAGCAATGAGGAGCAAGTGCTTGCCCAAACACTGTTTTCAGGGTCCCCTGCTTCTCAGAGCCGCACATTTTGGGAGTGCAGCTGCGTAACCAAATGCAAATGAGATGTTAATGAAGTGGCAGTAGGTAGGTGAATTTTTCTCCTCTTTTCTTGTAAGTAGCAGAGGGCATCCCCTTGTCCGTGGCAATGCAGTGGCAGCTCCCATTCTTCATTCACCGTCCGATGCCCTGTGAGGCAATGATGGGTATTACGCAGGCTCAGCACCTGTGAAAATACAAACCAATTATTTCTGCAGGCTGGCAATGAGTGTGTATCAAAGAGCTTTCTGACAGTGGCCATGCAGCTGGGAAAGGGCTTGTGTGGCACAATAATTCTGCCAAGCTATCCCAGCCCTGCACAGACATCACTAGGCAGGAATGGCTTTGCGTGTGCTTTAGGAACGCAGCTGGTCGCATTCCCCTTCCCGACAGCGCTCTCAGGGGATGCAGGAGCAGGAGGAAGATGGCAACAAAAAACCGGCGCTGGCGTCAAGGCGCAACCCACACCGAGCTCACGGCGGCAGTGATGCTATCCAGTGTGCCAGGAGAAGCCATGTGATCAGCTAGGAAATGGTCGCAGGACACTTCGCTGCTCAGGGGCGTTTGTTTGGGTGGAGCAGCGTGGTTGTTCCAGGAGAATTGCTTTCTCTCTCTGACTAGCCTTGAAGAAAAATATCTCATACAAGGGTTCGCCTGGTGAGAGCTCACCAACAGCACGGGAACAGCGGCTCTCTGCAGGGCAGACCGCCTCCCCCAGGCTTCCACCTCCTGGCAGCAGACAGGCACAGCCAGCTGCGTTGCAGCCCGGGCTTAACAGAGGAGCAGAGATTTTCCAGCTCTGGCTCCTGCAGCTCTCTTGCGAGCCCTAGTGACAGCAGCACCTGCTTGCAGAAGGGCTGCCTGCAGCACCCGCCTGGTGGAGCAGTGGGCTCTTGCTGGGAAATAAGGGAAAATCCAGAAAAGCGTTTCTGTGCTACGTAAGTTTCTTTTCCCGTTGTCTTCTTCTCACTCTCTTCCCTTGAGATCAAAGCAGCAGTGAACATCTCTGACCTCTGCTAAAGTCTGCAGAGTGCAGAGACTTCACGTTGCCTCACAAAAAGATGGGGTTCAGGACAGAAATACGAAAGCAAAGGCAAAGCTATTTGAAATTAAATACATATATGTGTGCATGTGTATACATGTATATATACATATAGACACATTTCTTCCAGTGACTTCCCAAATCCTAGGACATTTGCACTCAGAAGGTAGCAGTGCCCTTTTACCATGCAGTCAGACACGTGCTTTAACCCCATTGTGAGGTACAAGGACAGGCACCTTACCACTGTCTTGAACAGGGCTGCAGTTCCCAGCCAAGAGTCTTTCTATTAAGCCTCAGAGCAGAAATATTCTCATGGTTTTGTGAGTTTTTTTTTGTACAGAGGCCTTTCCTCCTGGTTGTTGTTTTTTTTTTTTTTAATCACCGCTTCTCATACATCTTCCACTCTAGACCCTTCACTGTCTTTGTAGCCCTCTTTTGAACACTAATACTCTTATGTCCTTTTAGTACCATGGTGCCCCAAACTACACACATTACTCAAGGTGAGGCTGCACCAGCACAGTGTAGAGTGGGACAGTCACTTTCATTGCACAACTGGGACTACCGTGCTTGATGACCACCAGCCCAGAACATAAAAAGCATTTCAAAATTCAGTGAATGCCAATTTTATCATCCCTGGAACAGAACAGAATTACTCTTCAATCTGAAAACTGGAAGTAGTGACCAGTAGATACTGCTGAGGTCTCCTTGTGCATGTCCATGCTGAATGTTCCTCTGTCCTAATCAGGTGAGCTGAAAAGCCAGGTTGTGTACCTCTTCAAATCCAGCAACAGTGAGGTGAATTACTGGGAGCTGGTAGATTATTGCTTCTGGAGTTTCTGAGCAATGGCGCTTAACTCAGGCTTTACTCTCCCATCTAATGAAGCTAGAATGAAAATGTTGGGGGAAGAACAGAAACCAGGCTCAGGCAAGGTTCTGAAAGCATGTGTATATATGCATGTTTGTGTATGTATATGTATACATGTGCATATACAGCTAATTTTTATATTCATCTTCGGGAGTTATTTTAAATCTAACTTATTTTCTTTGTTGACATGAAATGCATGCATTTAAATTCTTTTCTCATGTATTACTGGCTACTATATTTATATATTTATATTTATATTATTTATATTTATATTTATACCACAGGAAGTGAAATCAGCATTTGGCAAAAAGATATACTCTGAATATAACAACACGCATCTCTCAGTCTTTTTTAAATAAATAGCCAACTTCAGTCTAGCTAGTGCTAGGTCTGAAAATGTGTCTTTTTGTCATGAGCAGCTTCCAGAACTGATAAGACTGCAAGTTCAGACTTTCTATCTTGTTGTTTGCCAGCTCCTTGCATGCTTTTCTTATTGACATTGTCTGGACTAGCTATAGGAACAGAGCAACAAATCTGTTCGTCCTGGTTTTCTAATTGCTGCAATCTGGCAAGAGTACTGGATTTATCCTCAAGAGTGAAATTTAGGTAGTTTTGAGACAAAACAGTTGAACACAGGCCTCATTCTTCTTTTAGTACAAGCAGAAAGGAGTCTCCCACTGATACATAAACAAGGAAAGCTGGATCTGTGTATGGCTCTGGATATACCTCACCCTGGGTTTAGGCACAACTGCCCAAGTAGACAAATCACAATTCCTGGAAAATCCACCCTTACTCTAAGCAGAATGTAAAAGGGAAAACAGAGAAACAAAATATCAACTTTACCGTGCAAAAAGATAATCTCCATAATTGGTGTGACTATGTTGAAGTATAGTCAGAGATTATCCAGCTCCTGGTACAAATAATTCATCTGGGATGACAAAAATGTTGAGTAGAGGAGAGGGGAGGGGGAGGAAGGGGAGAGAAGAAGAGTTCAATTGGAAATGCGTGGTATTGGTTCCCAAATACTCCTGTGAAATGATCACCCTCTCCCTGTAGAGGGGCAGCCTCCTTCAGCCTTGTCCCAGTCTCCCAACTAAACATCACTTCAAGTTCTCAACTGTATCTCCTCCAGCTAACAGTTTAAAGGGAAGGCAAAACCAAATTTAAAATAGTTCATGTTGATTCTTAGTGAGGGACGTTACTCCTGCCTTGTGCACAGGGGTGATACTGAGCTCACAGGACTGAATCAGGTGTCTGGTCAGCACTTGAAGAAAAAGCTGCACAGCTGATGGCACAATCAGTGTGACCATAGAGAAAAAGGTAGTAGAAGGTGTCTCTGCCCATTGCAGGGGAGTTGGAACTAGATGATCTTTAAGGTTCTTATCAACACAAGCCATTATACAATTCTATGATTCTGTGATTTGCAGATCTATTCTTAAGAAAACACTTATATTCACTGTGTTTAAAATATTTCCATGATATGATACATAACAGAACAGAAAAAGCTCATCTGATATCCAGCCACACTTTGAGGTCTACTAAAGGCTTTGACATGATTGTACAAATTGTATTTAGCATCTAATATACTACTTTTTGCTTTTCATACACTCATTAATCCTCCTGACTCATCAGAGAGTGTTTTACAGGTGAGAAAACTCATGAAGAGAAGCTGTTAAGAGGCCAGATTTAAGGATATAAAGTGACTTTTGCTATAGCAAAGTCTGAAATTATAACATCATTAAAAACTGTATATACAAATATTCGTATGTACATAGAGATGAGAGATTCTGATGAGGAGGAAATAATGCTTCACAACTTGCAATACTCCTACTTACATGCACTGGGCATCAACCTGGTTGCTGATTTGAAGGTGAGAGTTACAGTTCATATCCTTTCTTTGCTGCCAGGAAAACCTAGGAACTGCTCTGAAATAACAATAAAATGACCATTAAGAGATAGCCTGAAGAGCTGCTCACATAGTCAGCCTGTAGATTTAAAACTGTTTTTGGCTCTGTTCCTCTTGTGGGATTCATGCTTCCTAAAATTAAATCTAGCACAGACACTTAGGTGTATTAAGTCACAGTTTATTATAAAACTCCCATTATCTTTTGCAAAATATGAAATATTGTCTAAACTACTCTAGTTATCATCCCCTTTTTTGTCTATTTATTACCATAAGGTTTCATGTGGTTTTGATAAGCTGTCACCAACTTCCAAGGTGATTTTGCTAAGTAGGTGTGGGCCTGGCCAAGCGTTTCTAGATCTTGTACTTCACCAAGTGATTTGGGTGGGTTGTTAGAATGCTAACACACAGCTTTTGTGCTTTTTTTCCCTACAAATATGAGCTATTTCTGAGTTCTTACCTTCCCTCCTAAGCCAGGTTTTCTCGAGCAGCCAGATGGCTGTTAGAAAATAGGAAGGCCTGTAGGTGGTCTTTATGATTAATATTTTAGTAGATTGGTACTGCTGCTTATTTGATGGCCTAATAGAGATTACATCAGGCTACAGAAAACATGCAATTAAGTCATAAAAAGTAATTGTAAATTTAACTGTGTGTTTTTAAAATTATTTTCATTTTGATGCAGTGCTTACAGCAAGAACAAGGGATTTTATTATGTGTAGCTTTTTGAAGCTGATTAGTGATGTCCTTTTATAACTTCAGTTAAACAGATTGAACCACATTGGTCTTCTGAAGTCATATTTATAAATTAATCACTAGTAAGCAAGCTGCTAACAAATTGGATGTGTGAGCAGTACTGTATTAATACATTTACAGGATGAGAGAGTTCTTATTTACAGGTAAGTATTCACAACATTGGTATATGAACTTTAAAAACCATTTAATAGTCCTCCCCTGCATGGGTACTCACTCTTTGGAGCACCTAACAGCTGCCCAAATTAAACCCGTGTCCAGATGGTCAGTCCCATAAGTGGGCAGCATAGAGAAATACTAATGTGTTACAAGGAGTGAAGTAATGCAGAATGAAATAGATGGTGTAAATCTTTAAACCTTACTGGAAGATTCAAGATGAAAGCAAAGTAAGAAACTAAACCAAATTTCATTTTGGAGCTTTTAATAAATCTTGTTCTGCCGGATTACAAAACATGAAGCCTCCACTCCTATGGTACTTATATGGGTTCTTTTTGTAAAACTAAGAATTTTGGAAAGAGTGATGTATGTAGGTATGATTAATGCTAATAGATATAGCATTTTTTAATTAAAAAATCTGTCTCTAATTTAAGACAATGCATGTTCCCAATGTATTTTTATAGTATTTTCAAAGATGACTTCATAAAATAAAATGTACAAATAATATTTGTTCTAAAATAAGACCCAGAAGTAGCAAAGCATAGAAAGAGAGAGAGAACACACACAAACCCTATTGTTGCCATCTTAACCATTCACTAACTACGCAACTATCGTCAGCGAACACCTTTGTTCCTGAGACTTATTTAGAACTGATTGTTAGAGAGGTCTTTCTGAGACATTGCCTCCTAAATACAGTTTCATACATGCATTGTTTTTAGACTACTAATGAGATTAGATTGCAGTGAAGTTTGATGTTAACTGTTAATAAATTGCTATAGTAGCTGTGGATTATAGTTTAACACGAGTCTCAGACGTGAGCAATTTTAAGTAGAATAGTCTCACCGAAGCCAGTGAAAGGACCTGTTCGCTAAAACAGGCACGTTTGTAACAAGTATATCTACACTGAGGTGTGACATCCTTTTTATTCAGTGGATTAACCATGTTTCTGGCTCATTCTATAGCACAGATATTCATTATAGCTGCCTGCTCAGAGAAAGCAAGTTTGATATCTTGCTGAAGATACAGATGCCATCCATGAGCAGGCTGAAGATACCAGCTTTGATTGTTCTTCAGTGGTCTTCTCAGTCTTCTGAAGATGGTCTATCCAATGGCCATTTGAAAGACCTCCAGGTTTTCAGTCTAGGAACACATAGGCATGTTAGAAATGAGGTTAGAGATGCTTCTTCATGTGGAGTATAAAGATTTCATGAGAACAAGGATAGGTTGGGATGGGAAGGCAAATGCCATCTGTCTAGCCTGAAAGCTTGGAAGACTGGATATTATAAAAATGACTCACCAGGCAAAATTTTGGCATGGGATTCCTGTTATTTTCAGATATACAGACACCTCTTTCCTGCTGTGAAAGAATAAGTGGTGTGGAGTTAAAATACTGCTCTCCTGGGTCCCTCTACTGTATAGTGCAAATCCAGGACAAGACTGCTTATGGAATGCATGGCTGGAAAAGCCCCTGAAAAGTTTAGGTCTTCAAAAATCAGTGTGCGCCGCAAGTCAGCAAGCATACATTTAGATTCATTCTCTGTAATGCATGCAGATTATATCCAGCCACACCTATACTGATGAATGCAGAACAAAACAGGTGGTCCACAACCCTTTCTGAGGCAGACATATGGAAGCAAAACACTCCTTGAATTTTACTGCACAGGGCACAACTCTAAGAATGCTTAAGAATCCAATAAATCAGAGCCCTAAGTTGATTAGTGCGTGAACTAGAAGCATCAATTAAATATGACACCCTGGATCTCATTCTAAAACCCACTTTTTCTTCTTTAGAAATGATTGTTTCAGTTCAAATTTGCAAACTGTCGACTTTGCTGGAGGAATCCCTTTCTTGGATATTCTTTAGCATATTATTTTCTGTGACATGTGTTGCACTGCAATAGTAAAAGCATTATCCTGAGAACAGTGTTCTGTGGACACTCTCCTGTAAAGTGAATTTTCATCATCTTCAGTTCCACTGTCTCTTAGCAACCAGAAGGATAATGTGCAAAATTCTAAATATTATCATGTCAAGGAGATCAAAACACAAAATGCACACTGAAACTGTTGGGGAAACTACCTCATCTCTTTTTTTTTTTTTTTTTTTTTTTTGCCCTTGCTTCAGATTTCTAAGTGGTATATGCAGAGGAAATTTCTGAACCTAGACAATTCACACTGTAGTCTGAGTATGTAGAAGATCCCCACATGGATAGTGATGTTATGTACGTTTTCAGTCAATGATTGTCTAGGATGGAGGAAGATCTGCTGAAGACAGGACTAAGGCTTAATATAATACCACTAGTACTGTTCCTGATGTGATCAGGGGCTTGTTCATAGAGATCAGTGAATTGCTTAGTGGAATCATAGAGTCCCCAGATGTCTGAGGACCTTTAGAGGCCATCTGGTTTGCACTCCTTCTAAATTAGGGCTAGATAGAGAAGGTTGTCCAGAACCATGTCCAGGTCATTTTTGAATATCTCTAAGCTGGGAGACCCAACCTCTCTGGGCAACCTATGTCAGTGCTCTGTCACCCATAGTGTTATAGAGAGCAAGACTAAGACTAAGTGCTTTAGAGAAGCAGGATATTATCGTGAATGGATACTGAGGACAAAAATTTGGAAGGATTGGTTCCCACTGTCCTAAAGCGTTGTTAGCACCATGTGATTTAGCATCCTGGATCACCCAGGCCACACAATGATTCTGTTTCACATCCATGACTGAGTTAATAATATATTTTTTAGAGATGCAGAGTGGCACAGAATATGCTTTTAAAGGCAGATGGTTATTCAATCACGTTGTAAAGAAAGGTTTTTCATGCTGAATTATCCATTAAAACAATTTTATTTCCAGTCCGATTTTCCTTAGCATTAGAAGAGATTGTATCCTGTCTTTTTCTATTATATTAAATAATCTTTATAGTGGTTGTCTTCCCCTTGTGGGGCATTTATACTCTGTCATCAAATCATTCTCTCACTTTCCTTTTTGTCAAATTACTCTACCGATCCTTTTTATTCTCCAGCCCTTCCTTAGACTGGTCTCAAAATTTGTTTCTTAGAAAATAGCTAAAACAATAAAATTTCCACAAACTTTACATATGGCAGAATCCATCATTCTCCAAGTTAAAATCTCATCTGTGGGCTCAGTATCCCAGCAATGAACTCCTCATGCAAAGGTAATACTTTTTGGTATCACCAAACAGGTAATGTTTTCCTTTCCTCATTAGCATTTCCTTTCTACAGCTGTGTGTGAGGCTTGTTCTCTTTAGTAATTTATTACAAAGCGTCAGCATTCAGCTGATTACCCTTGGAGAAATCTGAGCTGCCTTTTTTCAAACATAGTTCTTCATTATGAAAGTCACTGTGAAGAATCTTTACATAGTGTCAACGGTTTACGGGCGTTCGGCCCGGTTCTGTGACAAAGGGGACGGGGGATCCACGGGTCCATGCCCCGGGAAAAGGGAAAAGGGAAAAAGGGTAAGGAGATGGCCCTGAGAGCAAAGAACAGCGGCAACAATCTGAGGAGAAACAAACTAATTTACTAAATAAAATATTGGAATGCAATATAACACACTATAATACAATATAATTACAATTTAAGCTGATAAATCCAATACAGAGAGAGAGAATGTCCCAAAATCAAGGTAGGCCTTACTCTACTACCGACAATAAGACGGCTGGAGAGCGAGGTGCTGCCAAGACGAGAGACGGGCGGAAAAATGGACGAGGTCTCGTGATCTGCAAGTTTTTATACTGCGAGCTTTTATCTTTTCCCTCTGGCTGGAAATGGTAACAGAGGAGCAAAGTACCGTGGGGACTGTAGTAGTCCTCTTCTGAGAACCAGGTATATCCACTACATGATGTTATGATGTGGAATACCAATAACCGAAAATCACAAAACCATGACAACATAGTCTGTGTTAAATGACATATTGCATGAGTCTATCTTCCATATGTTATAGATCACACTGCGTAATTCACTTCTCCCATAGATAAACTCATCAGTTTTTTTGGTCTTTCTCTATCTTTACTTGTGCTATTTTATCTTTTATTTCTGGTTAATAACTAGCTACCATAGAATGTAAGATTGGAATGGACTTCAGTAGGTCATCTAATCCATCCTTCTGAACTCAAGTATTTGATATACACGAAAAGTCCCAAACAGGTGAGATTCAGTGGCCATCTGAATGAGGACATTCCAGTTTCACAGCTAACAGGGCACAAAGGCAGGGGAAGGTATGATCAATATTTCCATCTGTCTATCTTGAATTCTTGATGTGAGTGATCAGGTACCTACTTACTGCATCAACTGGAGATGGTCTTCAGTGCCAGTCTCGAGCAAAGTCCCAGGTCATGCTCTTGAGGTGGGAGGCTTTTGGTGGCCTACCAAAAGTGCATTTGTCCTTTGACGCTCTACAGGGATGGCTCATAGAACTTAATAGGTAACTCCTCCATTTATGCGGGAAATACTTTGGGGAAACTAGTAAACAGCATTCATTTACCTTAGCTCTTGTTTGTAGCAAAGTGAATGGTAAAGTGAGTCTGTGCAACTTACAGAACAATGTCAAATCACTTGTAAGATGATGTTACAGAAGAAAACAGGCTTCCAGTACATTTTCTGATCACTTGCCATAAAAGACCTGTCTGATCACTTACTGTCTACTTATTTTCCTATTTTCTACTATCTAACTTTGAGGGATTTTTACACCCCTACCTAGAAAAGAAGATGATGCTTACAAATTTTGTGGATGCTCAGAGAAAGTACTGATGGTTTATCCCAAGATGACAGTCACAAAGTGTTCACCTGGATTCTTCCTGGGATACAGTTGGTATAAAATGAGCACAAGGCATTAAGCAGTATCTGAAAACTCCCAGATGCACGTCCCTTTGGTTTCTTCCACTCTCCTCACCTTTTTGTTTTTGTGCATTCAGAAACACCATGCTCAATGTGTCTCCTTTTTAACCCCATTATCTGTTATTTTTGTTTTGGAGTTTTCTTAGAACACCCTGTCTCCCTTTCATTTTGTGATTCTATTAGTCTCCATTTCTCTCCACTGTTCTTTCCATTTGTTTTTTTCTCCTTATTCCTTTAGTTGTCCTTACAAAATCAGCTGAATGAAGTGCTCCTCCCAGCAGTTCAGTCCAGGAAGGACTGTTGCAGTGTGTGTTTTGTAGAGGGCCATTCTGCTTCCCAGTCCATGTTCTGCAGGATGATGCCTTGACCATGTTCCTCAGAGGACAAAATCACTTCCTAGAGATCAGTGTTTCTGGCAAGGAGGATAAAAACATGAACAAGCAGAAAGAGCTGCAGAAGGAAATCACTGATAAAAAAAAATAGCATCACAACATTATTAGGTAGCAATTGACCAATTTTAACTCTTTTGTCATGTCTATCTTCTTAAGGTGTGCTGAGTCTGATGAGCTTAAATTCTTTATGTGAAGTTCTATGCCTTTCACAGCTCCTAGGAGCTTCATAGCTCTGTTGGCTCATAGACTCTGTGATTAGTCCACAGATTATGCATATGTATATTAGTGCGTAAGAGCCAACATCAATAATTCTCACTCACATAAAAACTCCTCCTGCAGATTGCCTTAACTGACTCTTACAGTGAAACAAGAGGAGAAAGCTCTGTAGCTGCAGTCTGTTCCAAAAAGCATGACAAGGACACAGTGAAAAAAGTAACACAGCAGCAGATACCAATAATATTCCAGGTAAAAGGCTGTAGCAAGTGGCAAGGGATCCATTTGTAAGGAAGATCCTTACTCCTGTTGTTTATATGACAGCTACACTTACCCTAGCTTGATCCAAATTCCCATCAACAAGTAATTCCTACACCTGGTAGGAGGCAGACCCTTCCTCCTGAGATGTTAATTTGATGCCTCTGTCCTCCCTGGCAGCCTGTCATCCTGTAGCACTTGTGATACTGAAAGCCAGGGTGGGAATTCTAATGTTACCTGTACATGCATTTATGAACTATGAAAGAAATTAAAATCAGCATTTTTGTGCCATTGGCTTGGTGCCCTCATTTATAGCAGTGCTGGTGAAAGGAGACAACAAGAAAGCTCATAAGCTGTTTCCATTCCCATTCAATAGTGCCTGAATAACAAAGAAAGAGTGACTGCTGTTCTCACGTTAAGCATTTTGTTCAATATTTAAACATCAAGGCCTAAATTTTTAACATGGTGCTGAAAGTTTTGTCTGTGTGCCTTCCCTGAAAGGTAATAGGATCTGTGGAAATAAATCCCACAACATCATATTCAATATTTATCCCTAAAGGCTTCTGCTGCTGCTGAAGAGATCTGAGCATTTACTAATGCTTTCAGAGGCATTCCAGTATCACCTAACTTATTATGCCATTTGCAATGAGCGAAATAACTTTCTACCTTGCAGTGTATATGGGGAAAAAAATCAACAAAACAGTTGTGTCTGACTGTGGGCAAGTTCATAAGATTTAAAAGAAAATCAGAGATTTTTGCTGATCTCTGTGGCCAAAATGTCTTAACACACCACATGGTTTATTTTTCCTTCCACACTTACTGAACTGTGCAATTCACAACAATTGAAGAATGAAAATGCCACTGATGCCCTGCTTCCTGGGAAAAAGATGCCTGATGCTCTTCCTGGTTGTTCTCCAGCCTGTAATCCAATGTTGGGGATGTTCAGAATGTAGAGGAGCACAAAGCAAGATAAAGGCTCCTCCCAGTGGATTTAGGGTGTATGTTGGAGCTGGGGTGGGGAAGTTTGATGCTGTGACTGTGTGAACTCTGCGGGCTCTCCCTCTTAACTACCTTTAGCTTACAGATCAAGTGTGTGAGAAGCATAGCTGTAGAACTACATGCTTCCCATCCCATGCACTTCTTTCCTAAAAATCTGAGTTGATAAGCTACTTGCCAAAAGGAATACTTACCTGGGCACAGGTATAAGCTCACTGTATGAACTGTTCATAGGACTGATCTTGAAGCTGCATTCAGGAATGCAAATATAATCTCTTTGCCTTATATTGTGAAATATCCTGTGTGAGCACTTGCTTAGATTTTCTCTCCTTGGATGCAATTCATCAGTGTTACCTTGATTCAAATAATTCTTGGCCTACGCTGTTGAAACCAGTTCCAGAAATAATGAGATGGCATTTATTGGTTCTTGAAGAAACTATTGTCTGGCTGCAGTTGATTAATAATGTGTATCAATTATAACTGTGTAGGGACTATTATCTAGTAACTAGCTGAGCCAGTGATCTATCAATTAAGAGCTTTCAGTAATTACAAATTTATGTAATCAGATTAGGGTTATCTGTGGTTTGTTAAGTGATGATTAATGGAAACTCAGGGACTGAGTTTATGATTGTGATGGCTCTTCAATGCTCAACAGAAAAGCAATAAGCAATACGGTGCATGAGAAACTGAAAGAGAGCATTTAGTGAGGTTACTTACCAAATAAGCTTTACCTGCATATTTTGGGGATATAGATATACCTTTCTATCATTGCAGTTATAATTTTTAAGATGTATTGGGAAATGTACTTAAGATTTCTATCTGTCTCTTAAAAGTTACTCCTTTTAAATGCAAGTAGAAGTCTTTCATAAATGTATTAGTAAGTTCTCCTTTTGAAGAGTCCAACCCAAAAAGTCACTGAAAGACTACAACTGGGTGTTTTCCTATGGAAGAAAGTCTTGCAAATATAGAGTTTGGGGCCCTGACTCCCAGAATATATGAGTCCAAGGTGAGAAGGAGAGGGATGATCTTGGACTTGATCCTTGTCAGTTCTTTCCAACTCAATATATTCTATGATTCTATGATTACACGTGTAGGTTTCAGTTGAATACTTCCTTTCTCTCCCTAAATTACTTTCCCCACAGATTGCTTATACCACTGAGCCGCGTCAGCCATTTCTTTGTCTTTAGGTGGAGCCAAGAGTCCACTAAGACATTACAAATTTTGTAGTCCGACTCTGTTATCTATAGAATATGATTAAATAATAATATCATTATATTCAGTGCCGGTGCTTATAGAAATGAAGCAAGAGGATTATGAGCTGTAGTCAGTGACTATGATAGAGACTTGATATGGGATATATCAGATTAATGAATAAAAAGCAGTGGGAATCAGATTATATCTCTGCATCTGCAGTTTTCCAATCACTGCTTGTAATCACAACACACTTTACTTAATTTCGCATATGACCTTCCTTACAAACTCCCCTTAGAAACTGGCAGTATGAATAGTATAGAGGCCTACATGTTCTCCTGTGTTAGAGCTTTACTGAGTATTTGCAGATATAATTGTGATCTGTAAAGGTGCCACTTTATTTTGGGATAGCACAATGAACAATATCCCTGCAAAGCCTTTTGAGAAGCTGCATGAATGTAACGAATGATGTGTTGCTGTGAAAGAGAGGAGATAGCTGAAGCTGTAATCCCTTCATGTTTGATGTTGCCAGGCTTTCACTGTTCTGCAGTTACCTCCCTGCGATGACCCAAGGCTGAGGAATTACAGTGGCAGCAAAGGAAAAAGCAAACCACTCACAAAGTTTCTGTGAAAAAATACATGCAGAAAATTGGAGAGTAAAATCCCCTACTAAGCCCATTACAGAAATATTTATCTGAATTTTAATTGCTATTGTTGGATCATGGCTTTTGGATCAGCCATTTGAAGGTCATCCTCCTCAAAAATGCTCTGAAGAAGTCAAGTTACCCTACAATTCCTCCTTCAGTCTTGCTTTGCTTTGTACAAGAAATAAGTTATCACATTCCTTTCTGGCACTGAGCATATTATAGGGGTTGAAAATCACTATTGAATGGAAAAATATGATCTTTTTTTGATTCCGTAAGTCACAAAAATGACCACACAAAATGATGTTCCTTCTGATCTCCTTAGATCAAACACAGAAACAGTCACCCTTGAGAACAATGTAATAATTTCCTCCACAGGTTGAAAAAATGTTGTCTCTTCAAGGAAATGCTATAAATTAAAGCCACCAGAAACTGGAAAGATAGCAAGTTAGATGAATGGTTACATTTTAATTTATAAGGATGTGAGCTCTGCAAACCAGATGTGATACCCATATAGGACAGGTAAGCCATTAAACACAAGAGAGAAAGTAGCCCTGACATATGTCGAAGATCTGTTGTCCAAAAGTAGAACATCGATTAGATCTGGCACCAAGGATTAGGAAATTCTCTAGTTGCAATATCTTCTGATAAGGTTGCTATTCGGACATGTCAAAAATGATATTAGAGAGGCAATTCATCCCTCAAGGAATTAAGAAAACTGTAAATTTTAAAGCTATTTTAGTCATAGCTTTGATGAAAACTTGTTCCTGGGGCTCTGTAGCCATCTTATAGGATTCACTGTCCATTTTAAACTCACTTCATTTATTTTGATTTATTTTGTAAGGGTCAGTAAAAATAAATCATGATTACTTTGATCTACAGCAATAAAAGCTGTAGACCCAGATTCACCATTGAAATTGGCATCCAATTTTAACATTTGATCACTGTAGGTTTCTACAATGATTCCAGTGACCCATTGGTATTGTCACTAAGTGTAAATATTTTAAGATACCTGTCTGTTTCTCTAGAAAAAAACACTATATTAGCGGAGAAAAATTGAGATGGAAGGATGTTGGTACTAAAATAAGAGCAAATGTATCCAGACTTCCTGACAGGCAGTGCAGAAGAAGCCTGTATAAAATGTAGACAAAGTGCTGGATATAATGGCAGAAGCAAACTGTTGCTCTAGCAATGTGTTAAACTTAGACCATCTCACAGGAAAGACTTTTTTTTTTCCCCAGACAACTCTCAAAAATTCCAAGGAAGGAGAGCCCATGGTCTTCAGCAGATACCTTCTTCCTATACTTCGCTGGCTATGTTATTGGAAGAGTTTCCCTCAGGTTTAACTGAGGTTTCGCATGATGGAAAGTTAACTCAACTTTTCATCTGGCAACTTGTGGAAAATTGAATTAGGAGCACTTTTAGCAAGCAGCAGAACACAATTCTTCCTAGGACCAACTGCTGTATATTAAAATTCTCATATATTCTTATTCCTTCACCCTCCTTTTTTTCTCCATTTCTTTTTCATCAATATCGGTCTTATAGGGACTAAACACAGTAATAATTACGGACACCCATTCTTAGAGGCCATATTTTGCAAAGTTCTTATCTTTTTTTGTTCCTCTTACCTGGACTCTCACTGACTTATTCACAGCTTAAGGTGTAGGATCCACCCCTGAGCTCAGTTCTCTAACCAATACTTCAGTAGCGTGACATCTAGAAGAATGATGATGTTCCACAGCTTAGAGACCACACCTGTTCATTCCTCCTGTAAGGAAATTCATCTTCTTTGGCAGCAGCTGCAAGTGCCACTCAGATGTGGCTTCCATAATCTTTTTTTCACTATTATTTATTATTTTTTTTGTCACTGTTAATGCTAAGGCTATTGTTTCAATGTGGTATTTGTCTATGTTCTTTCTCTTTTAGAAATGCAGTGTGATATCTCTATTTACTGAGCTCCATCTAGAGTACTAAAAAGTCATATGTATCTTGTCCTTGATCTAAGCATCTGCAGTCTCATCCCAGTTTGGTATCATCGATGGCTTCAGCAGGTGGGTGTCATTGCATCAGCTAAGCTGATGAATCCAGATGAGGACCAGGGCAGATGAGACTCTTCCAAACCTCATCATGAAATGCAATTTCTATTTTGCAGTCATCTAATGAGATGAAACATTATAAGGCATTTATCAAATGATTTTTTTCGGACACTTTAAGGTGGATTAATAGAAACATTATGTTTGTTCATGAGAACGTCATATGAGAAAGCTTCAAATATCTTTTAAATTTTTACAAATCACATTTATATGTTCTCATCTCTGTTAATTCAGTTGACCATTTACTTATCTGATAAAAAAGCAAGTCCTTTGCTAACTTTATCTCTTAGCCTCTTCCAGTTGTTTGCAGTAGGCATCTGTCAGGTTCACATGTCGTGGGAATGTAAAACCTGCTTTTCTTTACTTAAAAAAATTTATTTTTTTCATCAACTTGTGCTAGATAATTCAGCTAACTATTCTAATTTTTATGCTCTTTTATTACATTTGAAGTATAATTAGCCAAAGACAGCTAGTGAATTGCATCCAAAATTCAATCTCATAAATTTCACTTTTAATAAAATACGAGTTCAAATTACATTTTCAAGGTATGCATCTTCTGGATAAAACTAACATATATTTGTAATCAAAAGAGAGGTGGCCAGCCGGGTGAGGGAGGTGATTGCCCCTTCTACTCTGTCCTCATGGGGTCCCACTTGATGTACTACATCCAGGCCTGGGGCACCCAGCACAGTAATGATGTGGAGTGGGACCAGAGGAGTGCCAGGAGGATGATTAGAGAGCTAGAACACCTCTCCTGTGAAGACAGGCTGAAGGAGCTGGGCTTCTGCAACTTGGAGAAGACTCTGAGGAGACCTCATTGCAGCATTCCAGTAATTAAAGGGGGCTTATAAACAGGAAGGAGACCAACTTCTTAAATGACCTTATAGTGATAGGACAAGGGGGAATGGTTTTAAAATAAAAGAGAGAAGATTTATGTTAGATGTTAGGAAAAAAACTCTTTACTCAGAGGGAGGTGAGGCACTGGCACAGGCTGCCCAGAGCAGCTGTGGATGCCCCATCCCTGGAGGCGTTCAAGGCCAGGTTGTATGGGGCCCTGGGCAGCCTGATCTGGTGGCTGGCAACCCTGTCTACAGCAGGGTGTTGGAACTGGATGGGCTTTAAGGTGCCATCCAACCCAATGATTCTATGACTTTGAGAAGATTAACATCTATATGAGAAGTGCAAAGAGAGGTTCTGATATGATGTTGTATAATGCATATTGTCTTCATAAATTAGTGAGTAGGAAACAATATATTCCTTTTAAAGATGCAGCAATGTCACAGTTGTCTTGATTATACAGCAAGTATAATTGCTGTTCTAGTGAAATATCTTCACTGATTGCTGACAATGGAATTGTGAGGAATTTTTCAAGCAACCTGGCAATACAGACAATGTGGCTATTCAGTATTTCAGGATTAAAGAAATTATTGATACATGTATAGTTATATGGCTGATAAAGTCATTTAAGCAAGGTGTTCAGTTCTTTGTCATGCTGCTCTTCTAGGAATGTGTACAAAGTAATTGAAACATTATTAAAAAAAATTTGTAAACCCCACTCTGCATTAATTGATTTCTGGAAGGAATGAAAAGGAACGCTGGATCTTTCCTCTCTTTGTAGGTCAAAAGTGGCATTGTGAAAGGCCAGAGTTGTGGAACATGTATTAGAGGATTATCCTGTGACTAAGACAACATCTCAGGTCTCAGGTCACTCATGACTTTTACTGCATTGTCTGTGATCTTTCTCAAATTAGGATTTTAACACATTAGCACGCCGACAGTAAAACAGACATAGCACTTTTCCACTCCTGTCGTCTTTTGTTTATAGTGAAAGTGTTTGCACGGCCTCAAAAGAATTAAAGGTAATCTTATTTGGGGGTCCATATCACCCTCTGTCTTTTCAGGCAGAAGTTTCTCTATAAAATACCTCTACAGGTTATTTTCTTTGGCCAGGGTTTGATGGATACCACAAATTAAAATCTTTCCATCCCTAAGGATGACCTGATTAACTTCAGTTTGAGAAGCAGGATATTTTTAAACCCAATTTTTCACCTCTTCTTGCCAGTGGTGCCTTCATGGTAATGAAGGATAATGGAGAACTGTTTTCAGCAGCCATGAGAGATCACCTTTAATTTTCTGCATAGAGTCCTTATGAGAAATCTGAATTTTGCTTCAATGATAGATATCAGGTTAATAACAATGATAAAAGGGAAATTCAGAAGAAAAATACATTAATATCATATTCAACATTAGCTAGAGAATTAAGCTTGAAGATAATGAACCATAAATTCTTGAAAAATAAAAGCATTGTAAGATTTTATCATTAAATTTTACTGGGGCCACTGAAGAACGAGGGTAGGTAGAATGACTTTGGAAAATCTTGTGTATGGACACTAAGTTCTGCAGTGTTCACTCAGCTCTCTGATGGAAGGATGGAGCCAGACCTCCAGCTTTGCAATTCCCCTTCCAGAGAAGAGCTCACTTCCTCACCAGGGTACCAGTTCAGCTTTGCATTACATTATTACCAAATTTGTACAACAGCTGCCCCCAAATGTCAGAATAGAGCTATCTGTGGAAGGATTAATCTCAGTTTTAAGTGCTTTTAATATAGACTCTTAAAAGATGAGTGGTGTCTTAGTTTTAGCTGGGACAAAATTGTTTTTTTTTCAGTGTCTGCTATGATGTGTTTTGATTCTAGGAGAAAAACAATGTTGATAACACATTGATGTTTACAGTTGCTGCTAAGTAGTGTTGTACAGAGCCAATGCCATTCACGGTGAAGGCCCCAAGGAGCTGAGAGGGAACAGAATTAGGACAGCTGACTTAAACTGGTCAAAGGGATATTCTGTAACATATGAGATCAAGCAGAAGGAGGTTTGAAGGAGGTGGGAGTTCTCTCTCCTGCTGCCTGGGGGGGCTAGCTGGGCATCTGTCGTTACACTTGTTATACACATTTGTATGTATATATATATTTGTCATAATTATTATCCATTTCCTTTTCTCTATCTTAATAAATTCTGTGTTTTTTTTTTTTTCTTTCTCTCCCCATCTCACTGGGAAGGCAGGGGAGTGAGCAAACGACTGTGTGGTGCTGAGCCACCTGCTGGGTTAAACCACAAGTGGCCATGTGATCTTTTTATAATAAAAGAGTTCTTCTCAATAAAGACAGTGCAGCAGTCAATGGAGTATGATTTGTTCCGCTGTAAAATAGGTGTCTGCAGTTAACTGGACAGGTCACAAGCTGAACTCCATTGAACAGCTTACCATTGTCTTCAAGGGCAGTTGCAGAGCTGGATCAGACAGGTGCCTACTGCCAAGATGAATTCCTACTTGGTAGCTAGCTTGCAAGATGTTAGTCCATGAGTAAGCAGACAGATGCATTGTGCATTAAACTTTTCTTTTAGCATGTGGCTGTGCAACTTCCATGGCTTTGTGTGCCCTCTTGCTACATGAAATTGATTACAACTGTGGAGGTTTGGTGTGTTGGCTAAATGAATCTACATCAGTGTACACAGGGTTAGAAATAAACCAAGCCAGTAAATTTTCAAGTGGAATTCATTTCAACAGATTGCTTGTGTGATCTAAAATTCTTAGTCACTACCAGTGCTGCTATTTGTATTGAAGTTACTAGCATTAAATATTAATCAGAGTCTGTTTATAGATGGATGAGACCTAGTCAATCTACAGAAAGGCTCCAGCTGGTTTTAATGAGATAGGAAACAGGCCTTTTGTTAAGCATTAAGTGCAAGACTTTTTGTTATGAGTTGTCAGGGGCATCATGGATTATCTCCCTGCCATGGGGAGCCTGCTGTTGTAATAAAACCAAGCTGTCTTTGAGGACTTCAGTTACTGATGTATCTCTCTAGGAAGTATGTCTGCTCTATCATTCCTGTAAAATACACACCCTTAGTATTTAGATCTCGCCTTGAGGTGTACAAATAGAATCATAGAGTGGTTTGGGTTGGAAAGGAGCTTAAAACCTATGCAGTTCCAACTCCCCTTGCTGTGGCCAGGGTTGCTGCCCATAAGATTAGGCTGCCCAGGGCCCCATTCAACTTGACCTTGAACACCTCCAGGGATAGAGCATCCACAGCTGCTCTGGGGAGCCTGTTCCAGCAACTCACCACCTACTGAGTAAAGAATTGCTTCCTATTATCTACTATAAATCTCCTCTCTTTTATTTTTAAAACCATTGTCTTTTATTTTAAAACCATTCCCCATTGTCCTATCACGATCAGACCATATAAAAAGCTCCCTCAGCCAGTCCTTATTGGATAGGTGTTCCAGACCTCTGGTCATCTTTGTGGCCTCCTCTGGACCCACTCCAACAGCTCCATGTCTTCTGCTGTGCACTCAATCTCATTATCTAGGTCACTAATAAAGTTGTTGAAGAGCATCAGTTCCAAGACGGACCCCTTGGGAACACCAATCACTGGCCTTGACCTAGACATAGAGCCACTGAACACAACCCTTTGCCTACGTCATTCCAATCAATCCCTCATCCACTGAATAGTCCACTCTTCAAATTGATATCTCTCCGATTTAGAGATAATGATGTGATGTGGGACCATATCAAAGGCCTTAGAAGCTCTGGTGTGGATATATCTAAGTAAGATGTCTAAAGAAGTATATGGAAGTTTTTGTAGAAAATTCTCTACTTCCAGTAGAAGAGATTTTAAACTTTTGCTCAAGGTTTGAATAGTTCTCCACGAATCTCTCGCTCAGGACTAATTCTGAGCAGGTAATAATATAAGTCTGAGATTTTTAAGAAAGCACTATTTTCTCTAATGTTTCCTATGCATGACAAAAAAAAAAAAAAAAAAAAAAAAAGCTGGTTGAAAGCGTAAGAAGTAACTATTCAGCAGTTCAGAAGTAATTCCTGGACATGAAGTGGGTATTTAAATACCCTTAACTTTTGAATTTGACCAGTGGGCTAAGGCTGTAAGTTCTTTGGTTCGTTCTTCCCATAAACCTATGTCTCAGGGCAGTGATTTCAATGTTAATTACATTCTCTCCTAATTAAAGTAGGTGGTTGAATTAGGAGTCTATTACACAGATCATTTCCTGTTCTAAGACTGGTAAATTTATAATTGTATTGCTGTTCTTGTAGCCATGTTCCCACGGGTTTGGAATATCTTACCCCCTCACAAAGCTGAGTAAGGATCTGTACAGCCTTCTATTTCTGTGAAGAAATAATTTCTCTGCTATCTGAACATCTAAGTCTTGCAACCTAAATTTCCTTTTTCCTTAAGCATGAAATCGATTAAGAGCGTAGAAGAGTATCTCCCAAAACTAATTAGCCCTTCTTAGTCAGGCCTTTAAACCATCCAATTTGAAGCCAAAGAGTCACCTCAAGGCAAAGAGACATTTTCCACATCTGCATAGCCATTAATGCATAGCTATGTGGATAATGCTGACATCAGCTAGAGAGCAACAATTCTGAATCTACACTCCCATTTTTATGCTAGGCTGAAATCGATGTATTCTGGTCCCATGCAACAGTGAGCAAAGGTCTGGGGAAAAACAAATCCCAGTGGCACCTGAGCAAACAAGAACTTTGAGTACTTCAGGTGCTGACACACAAGAACTCAGGTCCCCAGGTGTGCCCCACTTCTGAGAGCTGTGTCTCATTAATCACCATCTGAAGGTCATGGTGTCTTCTGCAGCATTTCTGCAGTAGGAAAAGAGCACAGTAGAGTTGTTTCACTATTTTGTTGAACAGTATGCACAGATAGAGTATCCAACTGCACTAGCAAGTATTGTGAAAGACACTCTTCATTCTTCTTACATCCCCTTGAAGCTGAAACCTAGTCTGACCCACAATCAAAGAAACATATTAATTCAGATGAACAACACCATTATTTGAAAAACATTGGGCAACTGGGGATAGCTCTGAAAATTTAAAGAAGAGTGCATAGAGTATGAAGGGAAACTGAAGCTGGTAATTGCTGTTCCTGTGAATAAAATGGTGGGAGAGTCCTGAAATGATGCAAGTACTTCCATTGTGTGCAAAATTATGGGATGCATTTTGAAGTCTTGACATATAGAAGAATGATAACACAATGGTTTGCCTTCTGCAGCTCTCCATAAGCACCAGGAACAAAAACAAGGAAAGAAATACCTTGGATTTTGAGTAGATACTTCAAATGGTGTCTGAAGAAATCTCACCTAAGCATTAATTCAAAATGCTTTTGCAGGTAAGTTGGTTAAATCCACTGAAAATGCAGCGTTTTTGACGAAGTGCGAAATGAGTTACCATTAGAGTCAGTCTTGTTTAACACCAGTGTTCGTGTTCTAAGAAGACTACTTGTTGATGGGATTCCCAAAGACTATTAAGTTGGAGGGAAATGTGGACACTATGACAGTGGGAGAAATAACAATAAAAGGACACAGAGCTGCTAGCAAATACAAAAGGAGGTTCAGTTTAGAGAAAAACAAAAACATTCAGAGAAAATTATTTTTTGTTTCAGGCAGTGGCTAGTAAAAGCTAAAAAATTAGTGGTACTTAATAAAATGTAGAGACAGAAATGTAATTCTATGAAAGTTATAGGTTGAGTTGATGGTGTTTGGGTCAGAAGAATGGCTCAGACATCCTATTTTCTATGGTTCTGAAAATTCTCCATGATCTGCTTCTGAATCTTTTGGTTTGCAAAAACAAACCAAGCAAAGCAAAGTAATCCTTCAGCTGAGAGGTTTCAGTCTCATATATGTATCTAGAGCATCACTGCACATAGGGCAGTACATTCAATACAGTGAAGTCTTAAGGAATAATAATTAAAGCATTTGGGAAACTGAGGGAGATAAATCAGAAAGAAAAGACTAGAAGCTAAACTAATCTAGCTAAATAACACTGCAGGCTGCAGTTCAGCCATCACAGGCTACTGTAACCCCATCCAGCCACCAGCTGAGCAAAAGCAAATTTGTTGATTAGAAATATCCCAAACCTCCCAGGTCAATCTGAGCTGAATAGATGAGGTGCTTCTTGGGGTTTAACTGCCCTGTTTTGCTCTGAGCATTTCCAAATCTCATCAGATCTGACTAATGACACACCAGCAGGACATAAATTAAGGAGAAGCTGGTGGAGGTAAGGACTCTTTCTTCTTCTGGGTCTTACAGCATCGTTTTTCTTTTTTTTGTTGTTTGTTTGTTTGTTTTACCACCATGGAGGCTTTGAGAGATCTCTTTGGAGAAGTCAGCTCTGAGACATGATTAGGGCTCATGCTATGAGGCACAGCATAAATGTCTTTGGAAAACTGCTGGACAGTGATGATGTCAGCTTAAAATACCAATAAAACAACTCAGGAGCAAGGGGGGAAACTGAGGTACTTGCAGTAGGGTGCATTAGGATATCCCACGCTGAGGTGAGTGGAGGTGTTTGTGAATGTAAGAATTTCCCTGATCATGATCATGGGGGAGTTGGTTTGTTGACATCTTGTTCCTGAAACCAAGACCTAATGTGCCATATGTTAACGCCCATTTGGAGAACTGACAGAGCCATGGAGGAGATATGGAGTGGGTAAGTGCCACGAATGGGTTACTGTGCTTTCTGGAGAGGCATGGGAGAGTAGATGCTATTGTGCTTGTCTTTTGTTTTTCAGTCTGTGAGTCTGGGGACTGGGATTATCCTGTTCTCTGTGTTATGCTGTGGATAGCATATAGAGGCTATAATTTACAAAGTTATGAAGGTAAAAGGACCTCGCTCTCTGCCAGTGCTTATGTAAAACAATAATAAATGTGTTTTGAAAAAAACAAAATATACGCTTCCCTGCTCCCATGAGGAACAAAAGTGAGAAGTTTTTGAAATATGAAAGTAACGAGGAGAAAATCGTAATGATTTTTCCAGCCGTAGCACAGTGGAATGTGATTCTGCAGTTCATTAGATTTTGACAGATTTTGCTAGCAGGGAAAGAAAGAAGAAAGGGAGGAGTAAAGCAAAGAAAAGGCCTGGAAGTGAGATACATTATTTTCCCCAGTGAATAAATGTATTGTTAGTGTTCCAAGACAAAATAATGGGATGAATTTACAAAGTTTGAACAGGCAAGGCTGTCAGCACAGTCTGGTAACCAGGACTCTTCCATGCGTCCCTGGATTGCTGCAGAAATGAATTTGCTGCTCATTATCTGACCTGCTGGTTTTCAGTAATAATTGGCATCACTTCCTTCTCTTGTCATTTATGCTGTGCGTTGTGGGTGTTAAATGTTACTGTAGGGTCAATGAGTGGAAATTTGTGACTTGAACGACTTCACCCACTTTGCCGCATTCTGCGTGAGGACACAAGAAAAATGATTGCAGAAAATTGGAACCTCAAGGTGTTGGTTTCCTTTTAATGCTCAAAGAATTTGATTGGTTAGATTGTTTGTTCCTTAAATTAGACGTGAAGAAAATTACGATTTATGAGCTAGACTGTCTGTTGGTGTTAATTAACATAGCATCAGCCGGTGCAACAGAGCTGTATCAGTTTGCATCAACAGGTGTTGTACAGAAATTTCCATTGGCCTTGAACAGCATCCTAATTTCCTTTTCACACCCTCCCTGCATGTCAGTGTAATAGATATTTTGACTCTTCATGTTTGGACTGTTGGTTAATGAGATATATGACAGGCGGTGCATGTGTTTATTGAAGAGACACTGATTTAAACAAAACAATAATTACTGTAGCAGATTACTGATGGTAATATTTGCCTGGCTCTAGTTTGAAACATCAGTTAGTGCTGTGTCTTATTGTGTGTTTTTGCACAGAACAAGAGGAGATAAAGAGAGCTTGGAGTTTACATGGAAAGCATTGCTGAATGGCCAGACTATTTAGCACACTGAATGACATCCATCACCTTCAGCAAGGCACTCACAGCTAGTTATGCTAGGCATTACATGAACAAATAGAGCGTTTTCTGTCCTCAGAGAATGCAAACATTATGCAGTACGGTCAAGTGGGCAGAGTACTGGTCCGTAAGTCAAAGAATGGCATTTTTCTTGCTTGCTGCATGACCTTGTATAAATTGATTTGACTCTCTGTGCCTTCTTTTTATCTTCTGTACAGTAGTGGCACAGGAGCTGATCCTTGTTGGAAAATATTTTGGGAGAAACTGATGAAAAGAATATCCTAACAATGCCCACTTTATTTTCTCTAGTAGAACCTAGCTAGAATGCTTTAAATTTTCTCACCAAGCTCATAGTAGAAGAATTAATTCCATCCCAGTGATTCACCCTCTGGAACTGAGGTCCCAGCACACAGCACTTACCAATTGTGACCACTTCTGCTACTGTTTCCTTCAAAACCAACGCAGAAAGTAGCTGTTCTATATTGTTCGAGCATCATAAATAAATTGATTGATGATTTACTTTCTGACTTCATCTGCCACATGTGCTCCCCTAGAATATGTGATCTCCCCCTTAAAACTTTTTCAAGAAATGCAGTGAATATACACAAAGAATGCTCTTTGCTTCTCTAAATAACTGAAGAATCACGAACATAAAGCATGTGTAGTTGCAGTGAATTTTGGAATCCAAATATATTAAAAACTGAGATGCAGCATGGTCCACCGGAAACACTGGCAGGGTACTGATGTGTATCCTTGAAATCATCCCCTCAGGCAAACTCATTATGTTTCTAAATGTCAAAATTTTATATAAAATCCTAAAGTTTGGGCTTAATTCAGCAATGACTGTGAAGTATCCCAAAGAACACACTGGCTTCATGAGTATATCTGCCTGGGGAGGAAGGTGGTGGTTAACCACTCAAATCTATCCCTCTGAGGACTAATATTTACCTTCCCCAAAGAGCCAACCTGGCATACCCATATGAGCCATCGTTGCTCAAAGAAGAGACATGTGAAAGGGGTCTGTGATGGACTTACTGAGAAGGGTTCCTTTCCCTACTTGTGCTAATGTCCACTCCAACACCTCTGTTTGCTTTTATTGTCAGGATAATGACAGGTCATACTCAGGAAAAGAGTCCTGGTGCATCATGTGGAAAACTCACAGAAAGAGTTTACTGTAACATGAACTGCCTGAGCGTTGGAAAAATCAGCCACTTCTAAATGACATGAATATATGTCTGCTTACTACCGGATACCAACTAAGTCTTTCTTCCTAAAGAGATATATTTTAACTGGAAGGGAAACAGGAGGCATAAAAAAAAATCTAAAATAACATATTTAGAGTGCCCCAGCTGATGCTGTTTTGAGACCAGGTCTCCCTGTGAGGCTGTAGCCACAGGGCCCTGCAGCCCCACAGGCTTTTGCAGCTCTGTTGTACTGGGATAACGAAAAGGCTTTCAGACCTCACAGGTTTATGTCACGCAGTCTGTGGATATTTTCCTTGACAGTGAAGCAGGCTGGAGGCAGCCTTGGCTGCAGCGCATCCAGAGATGATTGCATTATCTGCTCTGGGCCACCCTGTATTGGATAATAACATTTGGTTACTCATAAACATTATTCAGACGGAAATGTAGATGTTAATAAACTAGTACTGTGAAAGAAACTTACAATGGCTATAAAATGCAAAGTTCATATCACTCCTTATGATTTACCACCATGAAATTGTACTGTATGTTTATGATGTCACTGGCTGAAGGTATCCTTAAATTGCCTGTGGCTTTTTTCAGTCCTACAGACTTAACCCATCTTTCTAAGATCTAGCTTATGACTAATTCTGTGTTATTTTATTTTTTGGTGGATTTTTTTGTTCTTTCCCTAGTTTGGATAAGGAGTCTGTCTGGACAGAGAAGCATACAGTGTAATTTATGCAAGTCAGAAAGCATTTCCCTTATAAAAAATAAGGACTTGCATAATCTCATCATCAAACATCACACAGTCCCATAAACAGATAAAAATGATCTTTCTGGGGAGTCAAAGCTGCATTACCACAAAGAATAATCACCTTCTTGGAATGATGCTCTCGCGGAGATGAAAGCCATCTGTAACGTGAGATGCACACGCATGTTTGTGCCACTGGGATCCTCAGAACTGCTGTGATAAAACTTGCTTACTTCAGCATTTCTTTATTTAATGGAAGGTAAAAGGCGGCTGCTAATTTTGTCTGGATTTTTCTCCAAAGTCTGTTACAGAACCAGCCTCTCAAGAACAGGATTTGCTTCATAGCTGGTCCAAGAACATTGTATTTGTCAGTTCTAAAAGTCAAGGCAGTAAGAATGAGAATTTAGCTTGGGCTGCAGTAAATAAACTCATGTGCATATTGCACTTTATCTATGTATACATATGTATGCAGATGTACAAATATATTTACATAATTCCTCTTTATATATTGGCATATACATACAAGCATGTATGTATATTTCCAGATTCAAAGAAAGAATCCTAACCTGAGTGATAGTGTTTTACAATATGGCTATTTTATATTTGAGATGCCTTATTGTACAGACACTAGCACTAAAAGCAAAAATAACCCAAATCTTGTGAGGGAACGGTATGAAATAAAACAAGCTTGTTTCACAAAGATCTATCTACCCTCTGGGTGAATTCAGGTCAGCACACATTTTGGTGAATGAAGCCTTTTATTTTTGTTCTGAATGGACGTTTTGTCTCTTATCCCACAAGAGGGCAGCAAAGGAAAATGGTTGCCAAACACAACACAAAAACATTCAAGGACGTTTAAGCATTTAACTTTCCTGCTGTGCTTAATAAGACACTGAAAATACCATTGTGTGGGAACTAAGAGAGCTTGCTGAAAACCACCTGGTGAGAGAAAGAAAGATATTCTTTTTAATGCTCTCCAAGCTTCCCAATCCGTTGAGAGCTTAATTAAGTTACTTGCTATTACCTTCAGATATGCTCCCCGGTCATGTGATGCTGGCACAGCAGCTCAGCAAGGTCTCCTGGGCTTCAGCATCCTCATCTCTAGTGCTAATTGTTTGGTTCTTGCCAAATTTAAGTGCTTTCTCCCAAATCCCTTCCTCTCTTTCTAAGCCATTCTTTGCCTCATGAAGCACTGACACTAATAGCAAGGTTTGCGCTTCAAGTGTTCTAATGACAACACAACCGTCCCACTTCTGGTTGTTTTATCCCAAGATAACACCTAAGTAATAAAGGAATCCTGATATAAAAAGGGATTTTGTCAACAGACAGCCTTACCAGGAGCTGTTCAAGCAGGAGCCAGGGCATTTTAGCTGCTTTGAGTTGCTGGGGGAGTGTCTGTGTGCCACAGTGTTTGTGCTGAATGCAAATGGAGGTTCAGTCAAAGCAGAGGTACTGTGCTGCATCCTGTGCTTCCATTTGTGCATTCTGCAGTCCTGCAGCAAGCAGGGCAACAGCATGTTAATTACCTTTAAAATATACGGGAGACTTTTTCTCTTATTGAATGTTTCAGCCTCTAAATGGATGAGAGACAGAAGGCAGAGACAAAAAGCTTGCACAAGAAAGTGGAGGCATTTTTCCAAGGACTGTGTTAGAGCTTGGATTTGAACCCAGATCCCACTCATTCTGTAGCTTTGGGGTGGCAGTGTTTTTTTCTGCTACCACCACTGCCATATCTTACCAAACAGAAAAATGTGCTCGGGGTGACACAGGAACACAAGAGGGACCACAATGAGGCAGCTTCATTTGTTTAAAGCCGGACCACACTCCATGCCAGGTGCTTCCAGTGAGTGTAGTAGGATAATGTGTGCAGTGCAGTGTGGAACACGTGTAACCAGTAGTACCGCTGTTTTGATGACGTAGAGGAAACTATTGTATCAAGGGATATCCATAAGATATTGGGTTTATGTGCGGGACACAGGCATCCCCATCCCCAGAGACACTCAAGATCAGGCTGGACCGGGCTCTGAGTGACCTGCTCTAGCTGTAGGTGACGCTGTTCATTGCAAGGGAGTTGGACTAAATGACATTTAAAGGCCCCTTTGAACTCAAACGATTCTATGATTCCTCCATCATGTGCCTGACTGCCAGAAAACAAACCTGAGAATCTGCCCCAGGGGAAGCATCACCATGCTCCCACCTGCTGGTCAGATGGAGAAGTGGGCTGTTATCTGTGGTAGACGCTGAAACATGGAGATGATGGCTTAAACCCATTCTTTATTCATGGTTTTTTTTTTTTTTTTCTTTTTCTTTTTCTTTTTTTCTGTCTGCCAATCAGATTATTGTTGATTCCCTAGTGAAATACTCAGCTTAGCTTCACCACAGAAGTGACAACCCCTAGGCTCTGCTTGCTGATGGTCATGGAGTAATGTGGCCTCCTTCACCACTGAACTTTACCCTTCATTTGCCACTGGGAGCAGAATCCTGGGTCCTTTTGAGGATCCACCTGCAGCAATGCAAGTTTCCTCAATGCATCTACCTGTCTCCAGCATAATGTTCTACAGTGTCTTTGTCTCATGCTTCTGCTATGACTTGCTGGGTGTAAGGCTGCTTTCCCTTCAGTTGCAAGAATCCTAGCAGGAAGGGCCCTGGCCAAGCTCTGGTTAAAATCAAAAGAGAAAGACACCCAAGATACAATCAGATACTGAGTGTTACACTTTCAGCCAAGAGAAAAAGAAATATTTTCTGTGTTAGACTGAACATCTGACACAGTTAAGTGTTGTTCAACTCTCCAGAGCTCTCACAGGTACTTGAGGATGAACTGGGAGTGGTTTTTAAGCCCAGTGTGCATCTCTCCAAACAAAATGTCACTCTCTATTACTCTTAGCTGGGAAAATAATGAAAGAATCAATCAAATCCTCTAACACTGACAGAAAACAGACAAAAATCCCTGTGAGTCTCTTCTGAGGCTCTAAGAGGATTAGACTCTTCAGGCAGGAACGCTTCTATAAGGGTTTGTTTATGGGGAAAAAAAAAAAGTTTGATAGATGTGTATGGTCAGTTCAACAAAGCAGCTTGTAAAAGCCTTGTTCGTTTTCTGAAGTGACACAGCACAGTCCTTTAGGTCTGTGTTAGGATCAAGAACCTGAAATGAAATTTTGATTCTGACGTGAACAGGCCAAGCAGCATCAAGCAAATCCCTCTGGTGCTTAGTTCTTCTCCTTCTCTTTCCCTCTTCATCAATTTTGTCTGCTTTGATTGCAGACTCCACAAGGACTGTTGACAATAGACATACATACAGGTGTAGGTAGAGAAATGATTTGTGCTCTCTAAGAATCTCTCAGGGCCTCTTATTGAGTCCCACCACACTAGATCCTGTCTGCAACAGTGGACATGAGGTGTACCAAAGAAGTCCTCCTCCATTAAGCAGTGCCTTCTGGGGGTACCAGCAGCCCACAAAAGACTGCAGTTGTGCAAAACCACTTCTGAATACTTCCCTTCATCCACTGTGACTGCACCTGGCCCAGTGTCTGATAACATTTCCCTGGGCACTGATAAAAATGGAGTGGAGTAAAGTGGGTTTCCAACTTCAGATAGAGACTGTATTACAAATCAACAAGAATCTGATGTGATGTAAAGGAGATGTAAGACAAATTAGTCAGATAACTTGGATGTTGCCTTAGGCTTATGGAAGATAATGTTTTGGAGAATATAATGCATAGCGTAATGTTTTCAGGATTTTCTAGTGCAATAACTCCAGTGGAAATGTTTTAATATTGACCTGCTTTAATGTTAGAAGGTGCTGAATTATGTATTCTACAGAGTGAAACTGTTATGCAAGTTTTATTTTTCTTACAGTAGTGAGATGGCTTCCAAATCGCTGATGCCATTCCCGACTTACACTGTGTTCTCCTGATCAGAGACAGTGAACATCCCAGAACCTCATGAGCTGCAACATGTCACAAAGGTTTTTTTAAAGTGCAGTTGCCAGAGGCTATCAGCAGGTACCCAGTCAACGGCAACTGGTACCTCTGTGAACAACAACAATTTGGCCGTGCAGCAGGAGTACTGCTGTGTTGACTACCACAGTGCTGTGTGTTGCCTGTATAGAGATGTACGCGCTTTCTGACTGCAATCCAATAAAGTTCATGGCTTACTGAAGTTCAAGAGGGAGATGTCCTGAGTATTATTGTCATTGTTTCTTTCCTTTAAGTTTTCCTGGCACATCTGGCTGCTGTATAGGATGAAGATACTAAAACAATCTCTGCTCAGGCTCAAGTGAAACACAGGAAATGGTGGGGCTTGCCAAGAGGCAATCAGGATAGAAAAGTCAATCTGTTTTTCCTGTCTCATTTTAATTCCTATCTCATTCAAAGCTTGATCATTTTGCGTTAAAACCATATATTGTCCAAATTGATACAGGCAACCTCTGCAGGTCAGTTTGGGCTCTACAGCTGAGCTGAAAAATTCAGAAATGCTATGTAACCTTCTGGAAAACTGTCGAGATCACTGAGCAAAGTCAGATGATTTCCATGTGCTTTAATTTGCATTCTAAACTTTCTGCTCAGCTATAAATACAGCAGCATTATATTTTTGGATAAATCTGCCTTCCTTGTTCCAGGCAGAGAGTGTTGAGCTTGAGAAAAGCATCTGATGCTTATTTGTTAGAGGCCCACGTGAGTCAAGAGATTCTTTTTAAAAATGATGTACTGTAGAGGATGAAAGCAGCTGACCTTTTTGCACATTAGCATTCTGTGCTGGTGAAAGAGTGAATGCTATTTAAGGGTGTTGCAGGAAAGAAAGGAAGAGGGAAAGTTGTTCCAAGCTACCTAAACAATGATTACTGAGTAAACGGATCTCTCAGAAAATACTGGAAATGTTTCCAATTCTGGTTGCTTTCCTCTGCAAACAGTATGACAGATTTTCTGATGAATTAGGCTGTGGTAATCAGCAGATGCAATAGTTTTCCAGAACATTTTTAAGACAAATTAACTGAAATCTTGATTTTTTTTTTCATACTCCCTGCCTCCAGCAAGAGCTTGTATTATCTTCTCTCTCCCTCTTTCTCTTTCTTCTCCTTAATCATCCAAGGTCCTTTGGTCTTTGTTTTCTAGATGAGACTTAGTGTTTTGGTTTCATGGCCTCGTGTGTTAAGATATCTATCTGGATGCATATAAGCCCATGAGGCTCAAGGGGGTTCATCCCACAGTACCTGAAGAGATGGTTGATGTCATCATGAGACTTCTTTCAGTTATTTTTCAGTGGTCTTGGGAATCTGGAGAGGGTTCAGTCAACTGAAAGCTGGCAAGTGTTGTCCCAGTTTTCAAGAAGGGTAAGAAAGAAGTCCCTGGTAATTGCAAGCCTGTTGGTCCCACAGTGTCTGGTAAAATTAATGAGAATATAATTCTTGGAGTCACAGAAAAGCACCTGAAATACAGTGCATTCATTGGTCACAGCCAACATGCATTCATATCAGGAAAACCTTGTTTTGCCAACTTAATATCCTTTTATGACAAGGATACCCACCTAGTTGACCAAGGGATGCTAGTTGATATATAATCTTTTTGGATTTCAGCAAAGCTTTCTGTTCTATTTATCAGAGTATCCTTTTGGACAAGATGTTCTATATACAGGTAGAAAAAACAGAATGTGATGGGTGAACAGTTGGCTGATGAGTAGGGCTCAAGGTGTTACAGTAAATGAGGTTACATCAGGCAGGTGACCAGTCAATAGTGGGGCTCCTCAGGGTTCCATTTTAAGACCCAGTTCTCTTCAATGTTTTTATGCATTATATGGATGCAGAACTTGAATGCAGACTAAGTAAGTTTGTGGACTACACTAAATTGAGAGGAACTGTTGACTTCCTGCAGAGTAGAGAGGCCTTGTGGAAAGATCTGCAAGGGCCTGGGCAATCACCAACCATATGGAGTTTAACAAGAACAAGTGCCAGATTCTGCACCTGAGATGGGGCAACTCTGGCTATATGTATAGACTAGCGGGGATGAGAGGCTGGAGAGTAGCCCTGTGGAAAGGGATCTGGGAGTTCTGTTTGATGGCTAGTTGAATCTGAGTCAGCAGCGTGCACTGACAGCCAAAAGGGTCAACCATGCCCTGGGGTGCACCAGGTCCAGCACTGGTCACGGCCTGAAGCAGCTCAATTTTAAGAAACGTTTGGACAACACTCTCAGAAATGTGGTTTTCTTGTGGTCCTGTGTGGAGGCAGGAGCTGGACTTGATGACGCTTGAGGGTTCCTTCCAACTCAGGGTATTTTATGATTCTGTATCCAGGCCTGGGACTGTGCCTGTACAAATTTTGCATGCAATCTTGCATCCTTCCTATTTCTGTACCTGTGGCTCTTTGTAGCTTTCATCAATATGTCAGACTGAAAACAAAGGAGTACTTTGCACTGAATTCTAACAAGGGTTCAGGTAATGTCAAATTTGGGATGTTTCATCTGCTGTATTTGCTTTTAAGACTGTGCACACAAGTGTTTCAGTGCCCAACAACTAGATGAAATGCAGCCAAGTGCTATCACAAAGGTCTGGAAAGGTATCTGTTACAATCTGATCGCTCTGGAAAAGGCTCTTCAAGTCTCCAATGTGCTTTGGCATCCACAGTAATGAGCACCAGGCTCTTGAGGTTTTGATTCCAGCCAGAATACAAGATTCTATGTACAGAGTGCCAAGATGATTCCCTAGCGTGGCCTTTCAGTAGTGGTAGGAGCATGATCATGAGGAAAAATCAAGAGCAAAGGTCAGTACAGCAGGAAAATTCCCAGGGGTGTGTGAGATGGGAAAGCTCAGTAGCCATTTTACACTGTTTGGCTTTGGAGGAAAGGTCTCACTTGAGCTATTTGGTGCTGCTGTAAAACTTTGGGCCCATTTATTCCTATGGATCTTGAATCCATCTCTCCATCACTGAGATTTACATCAGCACAATGGAGCCTGAACTGAACAAGGAACCTTCAGAGACAGCTGTGAGGAGTAAGTTTCCATGAATGCTGAAAGAAATGCAATGCAGCTACCGCTGAAAAAATAATTTGCTCTCCCTCTTGTTAAGATAGAAATTGCAGGACTTAGCATGACAGGATCCCGGTCACAAATTAAAGAAACAGAGACAAGAAATAAATGTTAATTTTGTGCTGGACCATAAAACGCATCTATTTAGATGATCCAGACCTAGGTGCTTTCAGCAGAAGGTATTTAAAAACCTGTCCATGCACATAACTAGCAGAACTGCACCCACAAGCAATGTCCAAGGCTCAGTATATGTGATCCCTGCATCTCTTTGTGGTGGCGTTGTGAAAAGTGTTCTTACACAGAAGTAGGTTTTGGCAAGCTTGCAATAGGCAAGGAGGATTTCTCCTGAAAAACCTTCTCCTATCTATGGGAGTCAAAATTAGTAACTTGATCAGCTGTGCATGCTTCATCTTTTTCATCTCTTGGGCCAAGAGTTTAATCCTCCCTGGAGGTGCAAAAAGATATTGCTGTGTTATTTATACTTGTTTCAAGTTTTAAATACTTTCCTCTTTTTTTTTTTTTTTTTTCAAATGGTAAAAAATGAGCTTCTGTTACAGAAATAAATTCCTAAGTTTTCAGGTAATTTAGTAAGACAGATTCATGATTCTTCTGTAAACTCACACCCTGAAACTTCAGGAGATAAGAGAGGTTGCTTTTGTAGGAAATATTTTTTACATAGTTCAGGAACAACCATAGAGAGAGCTACTATGGAGGACACTGTGGAGGTAATCTACTCTAGTCAGCTGCAGCTTAGACCTCAAACTTGTTAGGAAGCAAAATTATATTTCAGAAGTGTGGACACAGCAAAGACACCACTGACAACCCTATGAGCTGTGCCTACTGGTATTTCCCAGAGTCACAGTGACTCAAGGACAACCTTAATTGCGTCCAACATAGCATTTTCTGGTTGTCTTGAAGAAGCTGTTCTCCCTCAAAAGCCATTCAATGCTTTTTGATGCATTAGGAAAGGCTTATACATCTTGTCTGTGGGATAGCATGCATGAAGATGCCAAGCAGAAGGGAATCCTGGTGCATGGCAATTCAGAAATAATTATACGCACTTTTTTTTTTAATAGAACTTGAGAGGGTTAGGAGCAATAAACTATTTTTCCTCCATTTAGCCTCCTTTGAAAATGTCTTCCCCAAATAAGCCATGTGAAAGCCTTCTGTCATGCCCCTAAGCAGGATGCTATGTCTTTAAGAAGTCTATCCTGCCCTTAAATTATCCCTGGCATCAAATACCTAGGTGGACTCATAGCACTCTGAAAAGGCTTGAAGAGCCCTGGAAAACTATATTCCTTTCTCCTGAGGCATGAGAACAGAGAATAATGTGATTGGTTTGTGTGTTGAGGTGACACGCTATTAATAAAAGAGTCTTTTATTCTGCCTTGCCATTGTTACTTTCCAGTACAAATTTTTTACCTCTGTCACTTGGTGGGAACTGCTAATCCAAGTGAAATGTTAGGACTTAACTGCTTCTAATTGCAGTGACAGAATTAGGTAATGGTGCAGGTCAGGGAGGGGAGAGCAGAAATCTTGTCAGTCTTCATGAAAAGTATTACAAGTGCTTCATGCGTTACAGGCTGCACATAGGTAATCCAGTTATTTGGAAGATCCTTTCTGAGCATTTACTGTCTCCCTTCCTTCCCTCTATACAACTTTAGCGTGAGCTTTTATTTCCATTATTCTTTTACTGCATCCCATATTTTCTGTTCTGCAGAGGCTTTTCTGGCTGTGGAACAAAAAACTTCAATCTCCTTGTCAGGCTCGGTGTCTTACTTATATAGCCTCATACGTCCACGTAAAAATGACGTGTATACATCATGAGAAACAAAGAAAACCAAAAACACTTATTTCAGACTCTTCATCTGTTTAACTCAAGGCCACATTTTCATTTATATGGGAAAGTATTAGCACCTTCATTGAAGCCAGCTGAACTGACACAAAGATTTCCTGAGATCTCATCAAATGCTCTGCAGACAGACTCTTTTGTGTAAGGAACAAGTACCTTTCCTCAATGACTCTTACAGCCCTTCCTTAGAACAAATGCAATGGGCAGTTACTGAACACCAGAGAAAGTAAGGAGAATGAGAAGAATGAGAAGTGGCAAGGTGGGAATGGTGGAATGCAGCTGGAGAGTGATTCAATTTCCTTCCTGATGCTTGACTATCAAGTTTTTGCTAAAGTCAATTAAGCAGTTATATAAGTGATAGGGAAGCTGAGTGGTTTGGTACAGTGTCTGCCTGTGAGGTGAGCCCCTGATTTGCAATACATCCAGTGCCTTCCACAAAAGGGGATGTGTTAAAAATGATGTTTTTCCATGTTCTGAATCAATGCATGAAATGAAAAAGTCAGTACCAGCAAGAGCTGTGAAACATTCCTAGTACAGGAGATTTTGCTTCTTACTCTTTTGGTAGTTTAGCTCGGTGGTGATGAGACAATGCCAAATTTACAGTATTAAAAAAAAATCTTGAAGTATCCAGTGTGCCCTCTGGGGTTACACACACTGTAGAAAGCCTCATTATTCCCCTATCAGTAGACCCAGGCACTTGTATTTGGAAATGAAAGCATAATTTACACAAAGATCTCTATCATTTTGATTTGAACTCTTCAGGAGATAATAGATTCACTGTTCTTCATGGTAGTTTGTTCCAGTGGCTAATCACGTTTGCTGTCAAAAGCATATGCGATATTTCCAATTTGACCTTGTTTAATTTCTCATCATTTTTGTTTTGCTTTTCTTTGCCAGCTTGAAGAGCTCTGCAGATGCTACTGTTTTGGGCCCATTAAAGTTCTCATATATTGGGTATTAAATCAATTAACTTCAGCAGAGGCCAAATAAGCCATACTGCTTGACCCAGTTCTGCCACTGACCTCCAGCAGAATTCTTGATTCATCTATGACAGTCTCAGTGATCACAAGATGGAACAGTTAAAACTGTTAAAAAATGCGAATGAGGGCTGAAAGAGCATGACATCCAAAATGAATTTACAAAAAGAATACTTTCTCAAACTTGAATGCATGACCTTGAGCAAAAATAATCATGCTGATTGTATGTAATGGCTCCCACTTCCCAGTGAGGAGGAATACTGTTTGGATACCATTGTCTGCTCCAAAGATAGATTTCATTTATATTTTCCTTTCTCTCTTCCTTTTTCTTCCTTCTCCTTTAACTGTAAATTACTCTTGGAAGATGAAGCAAAACCAACTTCTTTCTGCCACCAAACTTCTACTTCCTGACATCCACAAGCCAGCATGGTTATAAAAAGAGGATGATTAAGTTGGAGCTGTAAGGATGCTTCTTGGACTTAAATTAAAGCATATGGATTTGGGTCTAAGTGTCTGAAAGTGGAAGTTCATAGTGCAGCTATTGCCATGAAATTTATTGACAAAAAACATTACATGTTTGTTAGATGGTATTCCAAAAGAGAGAATACAAAGGTGTGTGTTGTCATATCCAGTCAAGTCTAGCAATACAATTTGCATGGAAATAGAGATTAAATATGGAGGCAATGACAAATGTGAACATAAAGCCTGTGAAACTGTGTTCTAGGAGTAACTGGTGATGGGGGTGCTCTTCATATTCACTATGAGTTCAAAGCTGAAAAATAACATATTTTCTTTGAGCTATAAAGCTCAAAACATCTTGGAACTGGTCTCATCGAGAGTTTTTCTTCTTTCACATCATTCTCAGGCCTATGAAAGCCCTTCTGTGCCAGCCTGCTAGCTCTAAAAGTGATGGGATCAGAGGTGCAGTGAATTAGCGGCTGAGGTCTCCTTACTAATGTGAAATGGATAAAAGGATAAAAATGGATAAATAAAATGGCAACTGTGAAAACACAGACCTGCAGAACACATTTGTTTTTTATTATTAAGAAAAAATGAAGAATTTTTTTTGAGATAATTCCAGAAAAACTTTCCTGATAAAGGTTTCTGAAATATTGTGACTCCCACCCAGTTAATTGCCAGGAAAGGGTGAAATCAATGGGGCATCAGGTGACTTCATATTATTGTGTCAGCTGTGATGCAGGTAGATATTTCCTGAGCCCTCATTTCCCTATGAGCAGGTTTGGGATAACCAAGGTGCTGAGAGGGCAAACTAACAGTTTGCAGTTAGCTAAGTTTTTAAAGAAAAATGACCTGTAAAGGCACTGTCCGGTCTCATCTCATGGGATGGATCACACTGAGGTCTTCACTGAAGGTTCAGGTTGAATACTAGGAACAATTTCTTCTCAGAATTTCTTCTCAGAAAGAGTGGTGAGGCATTGGATCAGGCTGCCCAGGGAGGTGGTGGAGTCACCATCCTTGGTGGCGTTCAAGAAACGTGGAGATATGGCATGTGGGGGAATGGTTAGTGGGCATGGTAGTGATGGGTTGATGGCTGGACCAGGTGATCTTAGTAGTCTTTTACAACCTTAATGGTTCTATGCTTCTATGATTCTTTCCACTCTCAGATGACTTTTCTCAGATGAGAGAAGTGTTAAGCTACAGCTTTGAAAGCCCAGGTCCATGCTCTTGCCTTTCTTAGGAGCAGGGCCAAGGGGAAGGCCAATGAGTCTTGGTCTTACCCAAATGAAGTGCACTGATCCTAGAGATGAGGGTGGGGATCCTGTCTGCTGAACAGGGCTTTATGTGGGCCCACCAATCTGGGCCCATCCAGAAGAGGTCATCATGTGAATCAAAAATCACTCATGTGAAGCAAAATTACTCGGTGATTTGTAAAAGCCTGGAAAACAGAAAGCCTGCCACAATAGTCTATATGAGGGAAAAAGAGTAGGAAGAGGTTGTTTTATTTTTATTACCTTGAGTAACTGATGAGTTAATTGGAATGATACTGAATATCCTGTTGTGGAAATATCCCTTAGCGTAACCCATGTCACTCCTGTTGGGAGCGGCTTTTGCAATTAGAAGTCATTTCACACATATGTAATTTGTTTTAAAACCTTAGATCTTCAGCTAACCAGCTGACATTTCTTCTTCCTTTTAGTTTCCTTTCTGTTGTTATGTCACAATGGTTGTGCTTACTTTATTTTAATATTGCAAAGCTGAAGGAGGCACTGATTTCAAGACCCTCAGAAAGTACATGCACTATGAAACAGAGGTCTTCGGCATATCAATATTAACATATTTATCACAAAACAAAACCAAATGAAACAAAAACACTTTGGTCTAAGAGAGATCTGGGTCAGGAGAAGAAGAGTGAGTGGCATTTCACAGGAGATGCTGTCTAATCAGCCCAGCAAATTGCTGTCATTTCTACATGAAAGAGCCGAATGAATCAGTTTCTGGATGGCCCTGTAACTCTGACAGCCATCATCTAAACAAAAGCTTCATGGAAAATAGACAGAAAAAAAAGAATTTTGGGGGAGAAAATTGAGCCTTATCTATTAACGTTACCTAAACCAATGGAATATCAGGAGAGCTAATGAGAGCATTCCTTAAATAGTAATTTAGCTGCAGTTTCAAGCAACTAAATATATGGATATTGAATATTTACTCCTTCCCTCCCATCTGCTGGCCGCCCGCTGTCATCTCTTCCGCTCCTGCAGCCAAGCTCAGAGCTGGGGAAACTGCAAACACCTTATTATATCATTGCCTTTAAGCAACACAAAAGGGATTCGTGAGGAGGTTAATGAGTTGACTGTGCAATTATAACACTTACCATTGTGTACCACTGATGATGGCCAATGTGGTTATTTCCTGCTCCTCTGATCATTTCCCTGCATGTTCACCAAGTCAGTGTGGGGCAGGGCTCTCTGCTGCCTGCGTTGCAGCAGCGGCTGGTTGGCCCTTAGCTACCATTGCTGTGCACTGTGTTTGCACAAACCCTTTGACTCCTGCAGCACTTAGGGAAAGGCAGATGAAGTTCTACTAACGAGAGAAGGATCAGATAGGATTTTTATTTTTTTGCTGCACTTCTCAAAATGCATAAACTACTGTGAATTAATCAGGAATGAGCTGAAGCTGAGGTCAGTGAGTGATATTTTTCCTGTGTGCACCAGGGCTATTTCTTTGAACTGCTGTATTTTTTTTCTGTCAGCATGCACTTCTCAGTGCTATCACACCTAGGCTTTGTTCTCAGGAGAAATGAGCTCTTTTCTCTCTGGAGTCTTGAGAGCTAAGAGTAGGTATAAGTAGTTAACTGACTTTCTGAATAGGTATTAAAATTGATTGATGACACAAATTAATCAACCTGTTTACTGTCCTGCAAATGAGTAATCTTGCAACATATTTGATCTTTACAAGAACGCTGGATTAATGATTGCAAATACAGGCATGGAGCATAAAGTAAAGATGATTTTGGGACAGAGCTATTCTGCAGGTAGTCAATATTTTGCCTGCTTTAATTAAAAAATGAATACTTCAAAACTGGTGTAAACTTCCCTTGATGCAGTTGATCGCATGATTGCTCTCGCAGCCTAGAAAACCAACTGTATTTCTGGGCTGCATCAAAAGAAGCGTGATCAGCAGGGCGAGGGAGGTGATCCTGCCCCTCTGCTCTGCGCTGGTGAGGCCTCACCTGGAGTACTGCGTCCAGATGTGGAGTCCTCAGTACAGGAGAGATGTGGGCCTGCTGGAGCTCGTCCAGAGAAGGGCCACAAAAATGATCTCAGAGCTGGAGCACCTCCACTGTGAGGACAGGCTGAGAGAGCTAGGGCTATTCAGCCTCGAGAAGAGAAGGCTCCCAACAGCAACCTCTCAGTATCTAAAGGGGGCCTATAAGAAAGAAGGGGACAGACTCTTTAGCAGGGTCTGTGGTGACAGGAAAAGGGGAAATAGTTTCAAACTAAAAGAGAGGAGATTTAAACTGATATGAACAATTCCATCCTGTATGAACAAGAATCTCTGAAGATAGTGTTGTGAGAGAAAGCTGAATACTGTAGTGATGCCATGAAGTCATGGAGTAAAACCAGAAGACAGAATGCATAAATAATACCTGCTGCTCTTCTGAAAACAAATGCTACAATGGGAAGTAACATTGCTGAGCCTTTAAGGCCAGCACACTAGGAGAAGGAACAAGCAGTGTAATTGCTGAGATGACAAATATCAGCCTAATATAGACAAATAGTACTAAGCAGGGATTTACCTGTGGCAGACACGGGTAAAATTCCTCACTGAAGAATTATTCATGGCAGTGAGCTGATTTGGCACATTCTTTATCTGGTCAACACAGGCTCAGGCTATTTTAGCAGACAATTTTGCTTGGGAACATAGTTATGCTAACAAGGATGTTGAGAAGAATAGCACAGAAAGTCATCTGTGTCTGTGATAAGAAGCAAGAGATTTAGGCCTGTGCAGAAACACAGTGGAGTTGCCCTCAAGTGTCTAGTCTCCCATCATAACTATGTAACACCTTCCACTCTCTGCTAATTGTCATTACAGGGGCTGGCAGCAGTGGTGAGAATTAGAAAAGTGGTTCAGCTGGGATAGGCAAGAATTAAATGTTTAGAGCAACATAAGGACTGAACCCACATCCAGCACACAGATGAACTGAGGACAGGTGTTTAATGAGCTGTTTAAACCAGCCCAAACTTCCTTCTTTAGGGCTTCCTATGTTACTTTTAACGTGAAATTTGTTTAGCTGCTTCAAATATTAACCAGTCATTTTCTTCTTCTAATACAGCATCAACACTGTCCTGGATGGTGTGAGGTGCTCTGCTTCCAAGATTCCTACACTGTGGAAAGAGATGATATTTGTGGGGTTTAAGATCAGTAATTGACCTGAAATGAGAGCTCAGTTACTGGCAGCCTCATCACTGGATATAACATTTCAGGCTGTTTTTTTGCTTTCTGTGCACAGACTCATCCTTCAGTGATATAATTTACTCTGGCATCTATTTGGTCATTTTTATTACTTTCCATTTCTGAAGGCAGTATTCAGCTGATTAAATTTTGTTCAACATAGCCATTCATCAGATTGTTTTACAATGAAAAACATTATTTTTGTTATACTACAATTAAACAGCTTTGTGTTTTGATGCCTCTTTTGTTTTTAAACAATAGTGTCTCATAAAATGTAAGAATCAAGATTTCCTAGACATAATGGCCATTTTTATAAAAATGTGCCCAGTCTTGTGGTAATGCTCTCAATACATCCCAGTTTTCATTAGGGACTGAGTAACAGCCTGTAGAAAAGCATGGCCTGTTTCCACACAAATACATATGTTGTATTGATTGTGGAGGGTCTCGTCTGGGGATTGCTGTGTGATTGTAGGTTCTGCTGCTTCCATCTGTGATTCATAGGAAAGATAATATTTACTGAGACAAGCCCAGCTCCTTTGAGCACACAGACTTTATGAGAGGTTCATTTGTGCACTTTACAGCTCAGTATGAATCGCAGCACCAATGCATACGGGAACCTCTGTTATATATTTACTATTTCCAGGGAAAATCTGATTGGCTATCCTAAAATGATGTTATCCTCTACTTATTTTGATGCAGGGTTTGTAGCAGGTAGGTGTGCCAGTGTAGCATTCCAGCAGGACTGTCTCTGTTCTGTCACGCAAATCATTTGGGGTAACCTCAGTTGTGGTTAACCTCTCTGGAGTTACTGCTGTGGGGTAACCTCTCTCTTCCTCCTAAGGTACTTGAGTGGGAGTTGAGCAGTGAGCTTTGTCTCCTGCGGTGCCTCAACACCTGCCCATTTTGCAGCCTGAAAGAGGCATTCTTCTGGCAAAAATGTAACTGGAGATGGGGCTAAGAGCTCAGCTCTGGAAAGTGACTCCAGAGAATTGGGTTAATTCTTCAGCAGGACAATAGACTCAGTTGTAGACTCCAGACAAGTCATCCAAGGTGAAGTTAAATCATTCATTTATAGTCTCCTTGAGCCATTCAAGATATCTTAGTACATTTGAGCCCTCCAAACGGAACTGACAGATACAGCATAGTGCCTAGAGGAGAGCCTTGACCTCCTGGAACAGGGGCTAGACAGAGCTTGGGTGGGTAATGAATGACATGTAAGATACTTGTCTACAAGTCCAGACACTCGTGTTTAGGCAAGACACCCTAGGCTCTTTTAACACCCCATAGCCAGTTACTCAATGGAATCTGTGGGCTTAGGTAAAATCACTCTCTTCTGTCTCCCACATCCTCACATCTGGACAGATAACACACATTAAAATCTATTGGCTGTATTGACTAGCTTTTCCGTGGTTGTTATAGAGACCAGACAACCACCTTAGATGGGTATCACTCTCCTTGAATACAACCAGAAGTGAGAAGAGCCTATCCAATCTTCTTCTGTCTTTGCTTCTATTCCATGGCATTAACTGCCTACACATTTTATGTTCCTCCTTTTAGGGAGTATATTCTTGACCCTTTTTGTGAGTAACTCGCACAGCAGAATGCTTATAGCCCCTCTGGTTGGACATTCAGTCACAAATCATAGTGAGTGGAAAGAGTTGTTGACACCATTCATTAAAATGGAGAAACTGGAATCTCACAGAAACGGTCACACCAGAAAATAATCACACTTATTCTAAAAAAAATTAAACCCTTTTTATTTGTATATTTATTTTTATATATAAAAGAAATACAAAAAAAAAAAAAAAAAAAAAGAACACAAACCAAATGTTGATTATGGCAATTCAGTTTTGTCAGCCCCCTCAGCCTGGGCTGCTGCCTCAGATCCACCGGGAGTGAGCAAAGTCCTACGGTTATAATGTCCCTTTATGATTCCAGAGTTATTGTTCTCATTAAGGATTTGCTTCTGTTTTTGCCTGTTAAGAGACTGTACAAGTCCTAATACAACAGCTGCTAATGAATACTGTCCAGTCAGTTTTCTTGGTTGTAAGATTAAAGGATTTGGTTGAACTCTTCCTAGAAGAAAATACGTTTTGATTTTTCCTTCCTGTTCACTGATGCCTTTGACATAAATCTCTCCTCGGTAGTCGAAGGCAAATCCTCGGTCCTTCAGGATCAGATATGTTTCTTCAGGCACTTGTATTCTGTCACTAACTCCTGTGCTGTCCATTCGACTTGCTAAATTAACTGTTTTGCCCCAGATATCATACTGTGGTTTCTTGGCACCGATAACTCCTGCTACAACAGAGCCATGACTAATCCCTATTAAAAAGAAATAAGTGTTTAAAATAAAAGAAGGGAAGATGTAGCCAGCTAAGCAAGAATAACTGAAAACCATATTTGCACTTCAGAACCAGCTGAAACCTCGGTCAGATACACTTATCGTTAAGTTTAAGGAAAAGGTATATATAAAAAGAAAGAAAAAAGTCCAGAAAAGATAAAAACATGAAACGTTATATCCTCAGAGTGATTTTACAGGTTGTCCATCACAGTGGAATTGCAGTACTTACGTATCACCTGTATTCTGCACACTATTGTCAAAGTTCCTGCAATTTCTTAAGCAGTAGGAAAAATCTTTCTGACTCTGCACTTCTTGAAGGCAACCCTATCAGTGCTATGCAGTGAAGAAACGACATTCTTATGTTCTACAAAGAGAAAATATTCATGTATTTCTAAGAAGATCTTGTAATACTATATTTTATGAATTGTTACATAAATTCAAGGCAAACAATCAAATAGAAGAGAATTTTTTTTTTCTGTGGTGGAATTAAAAAAATAAATTTAGTGGTAGTGAAAAGCAACTTTGGAAAAGGATCTTGCAAAGTTTTTAATGTTTTTTTAATAAATTGGTTATAGAAATGATCTTCAAATGATCTTCAAATATTTCTGCATTCATGCTTGATAAATTATTTGCAAGTGATCCACATTTACTGGGCACAGATGCATGCTCCCTGAAAGTTTTCCATGGTTCTGAGCTGTTAAGATGCACTCTGAGGTAGCACAGATAGCGATGCCAAAGCCCTCTATTCTGTGACTGATGAACATACTTCAGTTTTTTTTATGCTAAACCTGTCTTGTTTTTCTGAGTGCTTTTTGGTTTTGTCTATTGATCTAGACAACATAAGAAGTCACCAGTTTTGTTCCTGCTATGTGCCATACATTCAGGTAATCTTTTCGTGACCCATCCTATTGATTTCATACATTCTCAGCAGTTTAGAGGTGCCGCCACTGGAACAGATCAGGTCAGAACTGGAATTCAAATTTTCTGCAAAGCCATAAGTACTGCACGCAGAGTTTAGAGTAAGCTACTATTCCCTATTTTAATTTAAACCACATTTTAATTCTCATGCTTGAATAATGCTTACCAATACGGAGCTCAAAGTTGTTAAAGGAATGCTTGTTGATCTCCTGTATGCTTTCATTCAATGCTATGGAGAAGTCAGCTAGAGCACACAAATGCCCCCATTTGTCTTCACATTGCTGAGAAGTCATTAAAAAACAATATGTTAGAAATGTTTTGCATTTGCCTGTAGAACAGTTCCCATCCATCCCTACCAAGTAACAAGTATCTTACAAATTTGGAATCCAAAATGAACAGTTTCACTGTGCTAGATCAAAGGGTGGTTGGATATTATTAATCGTAAGGTAATGCTTCCCATTTATAAAACAATGCTTGTATATGTAGATACAGAAAAACTCACTGTGAAGCACCAAAGAAATACATTTCCTATCAAAAATCTGAAAGGAAATAATGGAAATTAACAATGCATATGAAACTTAAGGCTGATAGAAAAAGTATGGAGAGAATTGGGACTGGCCTAATAATGTTATGATGCCACCGTATCTATTCTGAAGCCAAGTAATTCTTTCATTAAACAAATTTCCAATTCATAAGCATGAAGGATTGCAAGCACCACCTCACATCATGCAGTGCAGCTCTTTGTCATTTTAACCATCCTGGATATTTAAGCCTGATCATAAGAATCTCCCTTGCATCAACCTGTTCTGTTCACATCGTGCTCATTTGCTGTCCTCAGCCTCTTTCAGTCCAGAGTATGCCATTCTCCCTCAGCAATCCTCACCTCTTAGATGCTGATGCAGTGATATACATATATGTATGAAGATAAGTATATTTAAAACATATGTGTAAATTTCATTAGACTATTACAGTTTTAAAAAAAGATTGATTAATCACTGTTGAAAATGCAGTAAAGATTTTCTCCCTTTGAAGTTTTACCCATATGAAGAGTGAAAATAATTGGTTAGGAGATGTGTAGCAGCAACCTGCTATGTTTCTGATGTTCACTTCTTTGCTCATCTCTGCAGAGAAGCAATTTAAGACAGAACAAACAAAAAATATCATGCATGCCTAGTTTTGTGGATTTCTGTCTATCAGCCTCACTTGTTACTCTGCACGTTGGAGATGCTCAACTAGTTACACTCCACATGCTTTAAAATATATTGTAAACAAACAATTATTTTTTTTTTAGTTTATAAAGCTCTGGCTGCCACTTTCCTGGTACATGTGATTAATGTGGGCAGATCTGATTCCCACACTCCTGTTGATCTGGGGCAGCACACTATTGTGGTGCTCTTCCTTGAGGTCTGGCACTGGCTGCCAAGCAAGACAGACCTCAGCAACAGTCAGTTTCTCACTGGAAGTACTGTAGAACCTCATCTTATTCCTCTGGAGACCTCATTTTTAGTCATACTCTTGAGTGTAATTGTGAATAGACATATGTCATCTGGCTTATTTTAGGTTCATGACTGGGACTGTGCATGTGTCCTCTGTGGCTGATTTTGAATTGAGGGTCCTGTTGGACAAAAAGCTGGACATGAGCCAGCAGTGTGCAATTGCAGCCCGGAAGGCCAGCAGTGTCCTGGGCTACATCAGAAGAGGCATGGCCAGCAGGGAGAGGGAGGTGATAGTCCCCCTCTGCTCTGCCCTCATGAGGCCCCGTCTGGAGTACTGTGTCCAGGCCTGGGCTCCCCAGACCAGGGGGGATAAGGAGCTATTGGAGCAGGTCCAGAGGAGGGTCATAGAATCACAGAATCATAGAATCATAGAATTTCTCAGGTTGGAAAAGACCTTCCAGATCACCAAGTCCAACTGTAACCTAACCATACTACCCTAACTCTAACAACCCACTGCTAAATCATGTCCCTGAGCACCACATCCAATGGTCATGAAGATGATCAAAGGGCTGGAGAACCTCTCCTATGAAGAAATATTGAGGGAGTTGGGCTTGTTTAACTTGGAGAAGAGAAGGCTTTGGGTTAAACCTCATTGCTGCCTTCCAGTACTTGAAGGGAGCTTATAAATGGGAAAAAGACTGACTTTTTACACAGGCAGATAGCGATAGGACAAGGGGGGGAAGGTTTTAAACTCAAAGAGGGGAGATTTAGGCTAGATGTTAGGAAGAAATTCTTTACTCAGAAGGAGGTGAGGTACTGGCACAGGCTGCCCAGAGAAGCTGTGAATGCCCCATCCCTGAAAGCGTTCAAGGCCAGGTTGGATGGGGCCCTGCGCAGCCTGAGCTGGTGGGTGGCAACCAGCCCATGGCAGGGGGATGAAACTTCATGGTCTTCAAGGTTCCTTCCAATCTGAGACATTCTATGATTCTATGATTTTTTCTCTTAGTTTGGTTTGCAATTCTGAAAGTGAGAACAATTTACAGACTTCTGGTTTTTTGAAGTTCTTTAGTTGAACTGACATATCTGCTTTGTTCTGTTGTACAGTTTATCATCCTGTTTAAAAACAAACAGCTACATCGTTGCAATAAATGTTTAAATGTGACCTTGCACTTGCCTAAGTATGCTGCTCTACATTCACATCAGCGTGACTGAAAGATTTTTTTTCTCTCTAACAAACTTAAATTTGAAGAAAGAATCCATATGGTTCTTGTTCAGAGAACAAATGGCATTTCAATGCATCAAGAAGTGCAACTGTTTCTGCCAGAAGCCCCAAATGTCTGTTTTCTTTTAGCAAATATAGCTCTATGAACATAGAAAAAATAAGACTAATATTCTCTAATATGTGTAATACAATCACATCAAAATCTTTGTGTTTTAGAGTAGACTCTTCTCTTACCTGTTTTTCAGGTGATAATCCAGACACAGCCATGTATGTGCTACCGATTGTTTTAATTTTTTCAATATCCTGGAATCTCTCTTCACCTAGTAACTAATAAGAATGTAAAAAAAAAATGCTATTATTCCTGTAATTTTTAATGAAAAATACTTGTATGGACATAGAAATTAGTCTTTGTGTTTGTAATTTCTAGTTATAGTACAGTATTTGTTCTAGGTTCTGGGAAACACTGAGCTGTGGCTCTTTGTAACATCATCTACTAACAGAATGCATTCAAGCTAAATCCTTCTGTGTTCTGTAAAGACATTTGGCACATTTTAGAATAGATAATATAAAACATGCATGTTCCAGCCTAACTTAAATGAAGATGTTCCCTGCATTATCTGAGATATAATCATGGAAAATTAACTAAGACAAATGGTTTTAGTTATGTGTATAGTCTGGTGTATGTGTATATGAATATAAGAACACTTGACCACTTCAAAATATTCCAAAATCTCTTCGGGAGGAATTCAGTTTGCTTAGATTTAATGCTTTTATGGCAACATTTCTGGTGATTAGGCCAGTACTGGAGGTAATTCAATCCACTTAACCATTCAACCATCCTACACATTCAGTGGATAGAGGCAGATGTTTCCAAAGAACTTTTGCAAGAGATCAAGACCTCCTGCATGACATGCTCCTTTTTACTACCATGCTTGACACTGGTACGCTCATTGATCAGTCTGTGCTCTTGTTATGTATTCACCCCTTCTACAAGAAATGCAGGGTAATAGGTACTGGTAATAACCAGTATCTATGCTAAGTAGGCATAAAAAAAGTTATCATATTGGGAATCTGCAAGAGGAAGAATAAATTTAGTCTAGTGAGTAGAGCAATGAGTGGAGTGGGAATGACAATTTGGTCCCTACTCCAAGCCCATATTCACAGTTTAACATAGAACTTTGCATTAAATTTTGGCTAGAGCCTTACATTCCTTGAGAAACCTAATCAGACCTTGGGTTATGAGCTCTACCACTGAGAGCAGAGCTTTATATGGGACCTGGGCACATACCATCTCATCACAGGCTTTAAAGGTGTGTGTTACTGGAGGCAATACCCTGGTACACTTCAAGATAGGCAGAGTGATATCTAATAAATTCAGGCATCAATATGGTTAGTCAGTCATGAATGATCATCTCCTTTTCCCCCTCAAAAATAATACCCCAAACCTGTTCACAGGCAACAAATTTCAAACTTTTAGTACTAAAGGTTCAATATAGTTGAGATTTAAATGAAAAAAATTTGTCCTGTGGACAGGGAAAAAATTTAATGAAGCTTTCCCCACTTCTTTTATACACTATCACACATTCTTTTTCCACCCCATGGGTTTGAGTTTCCTGTCAATTAAAAACTAAAAAGATTATTTTGTTCAAAGGGAGAAACATACCAAAGGAATAACATGAAATATCCCTGGCCATTGAACTAACCACGCTGTAAGTCAGCCAGAGCATCAGGGTCTTGGAAGCTTTGCTGTTCATGTGCAGATAGGGCACCATCTGCCTCTAATGGGAAGCTGCACAGCATTGCACGGGGGACACAAAGCCATATGGTTAATGGCTCTCTTCCAAGACAGGAAAGTCCAAAAATTTGACACATTTCACTTTTTCTTCAAACTGCCAGAAAAGCCCATTATCTGTATTTCTCTCCTACATGGACAGTTCTTCTAACTGCTCCCTTAAAGAAAAAGACATTTTCTCACTGCTCTGATTCTGTGAGCAGCAGGTGTGTAGGGGAAGAACGGCCTTAGTTAAAAACAGACAGTTTTCATTTCTGTATGATTGCTAGAAACAATACCAAAGAGCACAATAATATGAAATGTATGATAAATATTTAAGAATTATTCTTTTTAAGAATTAAAAAACCTGTTGGCTATCAGGCAATTTAGAAGAAATAATCTCAAGTTATCTCCTTCTCATTCATTATTGTTTCCAAATCTCTATTTTTTCCTGCTTTATTCTCTCTGCTAAATAGCTTATTTCCTCTTTCAGATAGTGGTTTATTTACCCACAATTTCATCAAAGTATGACAGGATGATGAATATTGATTTTAAGGAAAGATATTCCCACTTTATTTATTGCAACACTTTCCCACTGCTATTTGTTGCAACGCTTTAAATAGGCTCACAAATTTACCAAGAAAGTTCAGGAAACATTTTCAAACACTACAATCTGATTGATATCTGAAAAGAAATGAATAGCTGGATGCTGGCATTCATGTACAGCCAAATTACACAGAGGTCAGACCCTGTGGCATATGCACGTATGAGGTAGTAGAGAAGAGAACATTTCAGGACATCTCACATAACTGCAATGCAATCAGTGAATTCTGAAAGCAGAATCCTGTATGGTGCTGAAACCTATATTTGTGACAATGCAGTGTATTAGAATCCGTTGTTATAAACACCATGTAAATCACTGCAGGAGGGAAAAGAGCCCATGAACTAGAAAACTCTTATTAAAGCACAAATCCCAGTTGTACTGTAGCTAACATACATAAATACTAGATTAAAATGGCTAGAAAGAATATTACATTCCAGAAAAAATATCCAATGACACTCATAATCTTCAGGAAAAAACATTCCAGTATTATTTTTTGGTACAGCACGTCTAAGAACAGGAGTTTTGCCCTGTTATGCGTCATTTTAGAAGAGGTAATTATAAAAGCAGATTTGCAATGTTCATGTTTGTTTGTTGATGTATCAAGTGTTCCTTTTAGTAGCTCTGGGCCTGAGTAAAAAATAGGAAATTATGTATAACTGTATTCTGTCGTGATGCTATACACTAAATAAAAAAAGGTCTCCTTTTTTTTCAGCCCAGAATCCAGCACCTCCCATTCTGCCTCTGCCAGTGTCCCCATCACATTTTCCAGATCAATTCAATTTGGATTTTTACTGCTGCTTTCATTCAGAATGGTCTTAGAATCATAGAATGGCTTAAGTTGGAAGAGACCTTCAAGATAATCAAGTTCCAAACAGATAGACACAACATCCCTAGTACTGTTACCTATATAAGGAAAGATGAGGATTCATAGTATAGAATCTGACTTGGAATTAGGAACTAAATTCAATTGTCTAAACATTGAAGTCTAGTGTCATTTAGAGCATGCTTCCTGTTAAAACCTTCAACTTCTTGCTTCAGGACAGTGTAGTTTTCTGATGATGTAGCATGGGAGCTGCCAATCCCATGTGTTTTGTCCCAAACCATGTCAGATATGTCAAATGGCACTAATAAGCACCAATGTCCTAGACTCTTGTCCTAAGAATTCTATATTTGTATATCTCTGTTTGAATTCTTCATGTGATGTTGAGGATCAAGGTATTTCTGTAACTAGTATGTCTGCTCTGCTTTCAAGGTGCACACCTGTGTTTTGCTTCCAGGCCTGTATTAAGGTAACAGGCAATCTCAGCAAGAAATATAATGAAAAGCAGGGTGTAGTGCCATCATTTAGTGTTAGTCAATAGTTGCACAGAAACATTACTGTCCCTGATACACTGGTTGCAAAATGTCTTCTGATTCCTTTTCCATGGCTAGGATTACTCCCTTCACAGTGGTTCTGTCCTGCATATCACCTTTCAGATTGCTTAGACAGAGAAAACTAATGGCATGACCATGCTGGAGGTAGGTTAGCAGTCATTAGGGGAGCACATAATTTAATTTACTACCCATACCAAGAACATATCTATTATTCAACTAAACATGTCTGGGACATAATACAGTCCCTAATTAGGTCCTTTATTAGTTACAGAACAGGTGTCAGGGACCTGAATGCATTATCATGTTAGAGCTTTTGATGAAAACCTTGTCTTCAATAATCACCTCAGCAGCAATGAAATTCTGCTGTGAAGATTACATGAAAGTGCATGACAAGATATCTTAAATTAATTCATAGCAATAGGCTTTGCATTAAGTTTGAGCCATAATCATTTTAATCAGATCTGGAAAGAAAAACAAAACTATTAATCAGAGCATGCTGACAGCTGTGCAGGATCTCAGAAATGAGAATGAAGTATTTATACCTACAGGCAAAGCAGAGCAGAAGTTTAGGAGGAGACAGAGTTCTTCCTGTAGAACAGGAGTTTAGTTTTCTACTGAAATGCACAAGGATGCATCGCTTCTGTTAATTCTTCTATTTCCTACTGGCAATTTTAGTAACTGTCCAATTGTAAAAATAAACCCTCAATTTCATTATGTCACACAGTTTGGCACACTTGATCCTCATCCAGTTTTCATGAGCTACCACTCTATGAACTCTTCTCATGAGGAGACCCAGAATAAGGAAGAATGAAGGTGTAGTTAAGCCCCTAACCTGGGTTCATAGTTTCTATCTTCTGGCTCAATACAGGTATCTTTGTTTTCTGAAAAATGCAGGAAAGCCAATTATTCCTTTGTACCTTTGTCTTTCACCCATAAAATGAAGACAACTAAAGAAGTAAGGTGAAATAAACTCTTCAAAACCTTTGAGAGCCTTAGATAGTAGTTTCTCAGAACTGAATAATAATAATAATAAGTATTAATCTTTTTTCTCAGCATTATGCCTTCCACTTCCATCTAGTTCTTCAGCAACTTTCTCTGAAGCCCTTGGAGATACCTGTTCTTCAAAGCAAAACAAAACAGAACTCAAAATAAACCAAAACTTACACTAGATCCTTAAGGAGAGATGGGTGTTTAAAGTAGAACTGAGGTATAACTAAAAAAAAAAAAAAGGAAAAAAAAGAAGAAAAAGGACACTAAATCTCAAATTTTCATTGAACTGTAGTCTAAGCCCTGGAGAGATCTACAATCTGTTGATGCTCAGAAAAAATTCCGCATATTTTATCTATGGACAAAATTCTGATCCAGAATTCATATTCCAAAACTAAGCATCCTTTCTTTTTTCTCTCAAAAGCTCAGTTGCAATCAATTGCACTCTGATAATGTCTTTTGAATTGAGAACCAAAAAAATAAAAAGAAACAAAGAAGGGTGAAAGTGTTCTCACTTTTCCAAAGCACAACCTAAGTAGATTTTTTCCCTGTTCTGTTTTTGAAAGTTACTCCATGGTTACATAGCTCACGTGGGATGTGAAATCCAGATCAAAGCTCCTTTTAAGGAATAAACTCTTTCTTTCTGCTTTCCTGAAGTGTGTCTTAAAATTAAACCTACAAAACACCTTTCACTTCTCCATTTGATACTCTATCAACATGCAGAAAGGAATTAAAAACATCCTCGTGATAAATAGAGGTTAAACAGAACATCCTAGGATAGGACTTTCTTTACTGTTTCTCAAATATTTATTGCTGTCGAGGTGCTTGCTCCTTTTTAGTCCAGTTTAGTGACACTGGAACAGGTTGCCCACAGAGGTTGTGGATTCACCCTCCATAGAGCCATTCAAGGCCAGGCTGGATGGGGCTTTGAGCAACCTGGTCTAGCGGGAGGTCCTTGTCTATAGCAGGGGGATTGGAACTAGATGGTCTTAATGGTCCTTTCCATCCCAAACCATTCTACAATTCTATGTTCTTTAAGGCCTCTTCCATCCTAAGCCATTCTATGATTTTATGATTCTGTGATTCCTCAGCTCTCTTTCTGATATTATCATTGGTTACCTGCATGATGGACAGGATACCTAAATAAATACATATTTTTTTTATGTCTTCTCCAATTTTTCCCCTCCAACTCTGAATTCCTTAGCAAAGCAAGCAGCTTAACCTCTGTATTACTTATCTGACCAGAGAAGTGACATTGGTAAAAATGCCACAACCTTTTGTTCTTTACTCAACGTTTGATTCTGTGCTGATTTGTCTCAGCCATTGTCTTCAAAATGTATCTTTACCAGTTTAGATTTGGATCATTATTTCCCAGATATCTTTACCCTTTCTTCTTCAGAATATAGGCACGTTCTACCACTAGATATGTTGGAGCAGGTTGTGGTTTTAATTATATATGCGCATATTCAAGTAAGTATTGTTTTCAGTCTCTCTCTCATAGGTTATTCAGACCAAAGTTTGGCAAGTCTAAATCAAAAAGCAAAACAGACAATTGTAATAGTAATTGGAGTAAAAACCAATTAACCAACCAACCAAAAAAAAACCCCAACAAGCTAGAAAATTATTGGAAACAAAATAGTAAATTTGGTCATTTATGTTGACTGATTTGATATTTGAGGACTTCTCATTTAAGCACTATCAGATTATCTCAAATAGTTTGTCTTACCTCATCAAAGTCTGCAATGATTTCATTCAGCAAGCGTAAACATTCTACTCCTTGGTTATTCATCTCTGTCTGGGAATAGAAGTCAGCAAATCCAGGAATAGAAGCAAACATCACACCAACAGCATCATAAGACTGTGAATATAATTCCTAAAAGAACAATGAAGAAAACCAAATTGGAGTGGAAAGACAGGGATGAGAAAATCATTGTTGGTGCTTAACATCCACGTCTTACTTTTTCCATGCGTAGTACCTTAATAACTGAATTTAGCATTGAGATATTGCGTAAGAGATCAGGCAGGTTCAACAGAAGGAGTGTGACAGACAGCTCTCATATTTTTATCTTGCATTTTATGCAGATTTTGCTCTTTACTCTAAATCCTCCTTCTGAGGTCAGGGGGCTACACCAACAAAAAAATATATAATCATAGAATGGCGTGGGTTAGATAGGACCTTAAAGATCATCTAGTTTCAATTCCCCTGACATGGGCAGGGTTGCCAGCCACTAGGTCAGGCTTCCCAGGGCCCCATCCAACCTGGCCTTGAATGGCTCCAGAGAAGGGACATCCACAACCTCTCTAGGTAACTTGTTCCATCACCTCACCAACTTCTGAGTAAAAAATTTCTTCTTAACATCTAAACTAAATCTCCCCTTGAGCTAAACATGTTCAATTCCTTCAATATTTCTTCACAGGAGAGATGTTCCAGCCCTTTGATCACCTTTGTGGCCCTCCTTTGGACTCATTCCAACAGCTCCATGTCCCTCCTGTACTGGGGACACAGTACTCCAGAAGGGGCCTCGCAAGTAGTACAAGAGTAGTTCGACACAGTAACCTCCCTCTCCCTGCTGGCTACCTCTTTTTTGATGCAGCCCAGGATACTGCTGGCCTTCTGGGCTGCAAGTGCACACTGCTGGCTCACGTCCAGCTTTTTGACCAACTGAACCTCCAAGTCCTTCCCTGGAGGGCTGCTCTCAGTGAGTTCTTCTCCCAGTCTGTACTGAAGTCTGGGATTGCCTTGACCCAAGAGCAACACCTTGCATTTGGCCTTGTTAAACCTCAACAGATTCTCATGTGCCCTCTTTTTGAGCGTGTCCAGGTCCCTCTGGATGGTGTCCCTCCCTTCTACTATGTCAACTGCACCTCTCAGCTTGGAGTCATCAGCGAACTTGCTGGGGGTACATTTAATCCTACTGTCTATGTCACTGAAGAAAATGTTGAAGAGCACTGGTTCCAAGACAGATCCCTAGGGAACACCACTTGTGACCGGTCTCCACCTCAACAAAAGGCTGCTGGCAACTTGAATCTTGAAGTATTTTTCATGTCTTCATTAAGAAATGCAATTCTAAAATTTTATCATACAACAGCTTTTATTCACAAATGTTATGTTATGCATTTGACTTATTTCAGATAAGGAATAAATGTCTTACTGTTGATTCCTGAAACAAATGCTGGCTTTTTTTATATCCCATCAGCATCCCCTCTCCAAACACTGCCTTAAGAATATCCACAGACTCCATCGTCAGCAAAGTATTTTACTAAGTTTTCCGCCATCTAACTGACCTTCAGCACAGCTTAAACTTAAAGAGCTTTTCTACACATACTGCAAACATTCTTTAGAAACACAGCCACAAGTTATGTTTCTGAAATGGATGCTCTGTTAATTGCACAGAAGAGACACAATATGAAATGGCAAAAATACTCTCTTGGGTCTGGAGATGCAGGGAGGCTTGGGTCTGTTGCTGCCTGTTGCACAGGTTGCTTGCACCATAGCTGACAGAGCTGCAATAATACTTCTGCAACACTAGACTATCTTAAAGCTGCAAAGTTATTTTGTTAGATTTTTACATCTTTTTTTAAGGAATATTTTGTTTTCATAGACTCATAGGTTGGGTGGGATTTTTGAAGGATCCCATTAAAAGCAAGTACAATTGGGACAAGCTTCTCATGGCCTTTGCATAACTCCAAAGGTGGAGATTTCACATCCTCTGTGATCCCCTGATGCAGTATTAAACCACTTCCTGGGGGAAAATTTTTCCTGCAGATGAATGGGATTTTTCTTGCTGCAGCCTGTGTCCATTGCCTCTTGTTCTTCATCTGAGGAGATTTTGTCTCTCTCTTCTCTATAACCATATTGCAAGTAGTTGAAAGCAACAATAAGATTGCCCTTCATCCTCTTAAGGTTGTACAAACCCAAATCTCTCAGCTTCTGCTCATATGCTGTGGTGTCCTAATTATAGAAGACTGCTTTAATAGATACGTGTGTCTCATTCTGGGGAACATAAAACTGGAAACAGCACTCCAGATGAGTACTAGAAGTGCAAAACACAGGGAATAATAATTTCCCTTGAACCTTAAAAATTAACTTTTTTTTAAATATGGATCAGATACTAAAAATGGGCAATATTTGTGTATTGAGTCCTACTGAGAATTGTGTACAAATAAATTTCTAATGTATCTGCTTTTGTTTTTCTAATTGGACAAAATGATCAGGAATAAAATTGATACATACTTCATTATCCCGATCCTTCTCCAGGAAGTGACGTGCAACATGACTGGGTAAAATATTCCGCAGCATATTTTCATTGTGCTCCCTTAACTCCTTCATTTCATTGATTTCTTCTTTTGCTTGAACACGCCACAGAAAATCTAGCCTTGCTGTGTATTCAAGCTGTAGTTTCAGAAAGGAAAGAAAGTCAAAAATAAAACCCAACAATATAAGAGTAGACATTGTACTGCCATCCTGGAAGGCTGCTCCTCCCATGTAAGTGCTTCAATAATGCTGGAAAGGTCTTTGACTCAGGAAGAATTTGATTTCATTGCCAGAAAAAGAGATAATTTTTGTGCCTTGTGTATGTTGACTGTTTGAGAGAAATTCTGGGACAAATAACATTTCTCAAGTTGCTGCTATGGTCAGTGGCTAGAAAATTTCATAGTTATTTTCCTTTTAAACACCTTTCTGTTATTTAAATAAAAACAATGGAATCAGACAGGAGATTAGATATGTTCTATATATGTTCTGCTTTTCGTATATGTTTTCAGATGAAATGGATTTCATGAGAAAATAACACAAGTGTGATTCCAAACTCTTAGCAGAGCTAGGTATTTTACTTCTCAAGGATTAGCATCTTTCAGCTAAACTAAATATTAACAGTCCAACACACTTTCAAGGAGGACTTTCAAGTCTTTGACACCAAATGAGATATTTCTACTGTTTGGAAATGCACTTGTTTTTTAAGTCTTTTAAAATATAGTGAGAGATGCACTATCTGGTACCTCCTTGAGTACTCTATCCCTGTTCCATGTATGTGGACAAGACCAACGTTACCAGAACGTTTTGGGGGCACTGCACTAGAGGAAAGATTTCAGGTTTGAATGCAGATGCTACTTTAGCTTGCAAAAGGCCTGCACAAGGGCTAACGAGATACAGCCTTATTGGAAGTGATGGAAATATATCCTTGCATACTATAAACTGAAACAGAAGATGTATCTGTGAGGCTTGAGATGTTCTAAATGGAGATAATAATTAAACACTCATCAGAGGATCATATTGCATCAGCAAATAAATGTATTTTCTAACTGAGAGAGATATCAAATGGTTTGTCAAAAGCTGCTGGAGTAAGGAAGTTGCTGGGACATAACTCACGTACCAAGCTGAAGTAAAGGGCAAGTCTGCAGTGGTGGGAATGACTACAAGGGAGTTCAGGCATTCCGTAGTGACAATCAGATCCACATTTTTATCATCAGCAGTGACTAATGCAAAAGCTCACATCTCTTGAGAGCAGCCCTGAGGAAAAGGATTTGGGGGTGTCAGTTGAAAGACCCAATATGAGCCAGCAATGTGCACTTGCAGCCCAGAAGGCCAATTGTATCCTGGGTTGCATCAAGAGAAGTGTGACCAGCAGGTTGAGGGAGTTGATTCTGCCCCTCTACTTAGCTCTTGTGAGATCCCACCTGGAGTACTGCATCCAGTTCTGGGGCCCCCAACACAAGAAGGATGTTGAGCTGTTGGAGCAGGTCCAGAGGAGGGCCACGAAAATATCCGAGGGCAGGAGCACCTCCCCTACGAGAAGAGGCTGAGAGAGCTGGGGCTCTTCGGCCTGGAGAAGAGAAGGCTCCAGAGAGACCTTACAGTGGCCTTCCAGTACCTGAAGGAGGCCTACAGGAAAGCTGGGGAGGGACTTTTTATAAGGGCATGCAGCAACAGGATGAGGGGAAATGGCTCTAATCTGGAAGAGATTTAAACTAGATATCTGGAAGAAATTCTTTACTGTGAAAGTGGTGAGACACTGGAACAGGTTGCTCATACAGGTTGTGAATATCCCTACCCTGGAGGCATTCAAGGCCAGGTTGGATGGGGCTTTGAGCAACCTGGTCAAGAGGGAGGTGTCCCTGCCTAGAGCAGGGGGGTTGGAACTAGGTGATCTTAACGGTCCCTTCCAATCCAAACCATTCTATGATTCTATGATAAACCTAGCTCAGAATAGCAGCAGCTAATCTTTATATTTTAGATAAATTAATTCTGGTTGTTTATAATCTCATTGTAACAGAAAATTTTTTTCTTAGATCTTCACTGGATAACTGTGATGACACTGATAGTTTAGAGATAAAAAAGATGTGCTATATATAAAATTTGAAAATAGTCTTAAGAGGATGTTCAGATAAGTTCAGATACTTTCTAAAACTAACAAAATTGTAGGGTTATATTCTGGGTTTAGAAACAGAATGACTACAGAATGTCTGACTACGACATGAATCTTGAAATGTTCACATTTTCTAGCACTGCCAGGTATCCCTTAATTAAGCACCTTTAATTTCAATAGTGAGTGAAGAGACAAGAACAAATGTGTTACAAAGAAACCCTATGTCCTGTATATGGCATATAACCCATTCTCTCTCCAGACAATTGCTACATTCAAGGAAATCAGGAAGTGAGGATCAACATTTTAAAGACATAGTATTTTTCGTTTAAGAATGAAAAAGGAGAGGATTTGCATTACAAAGGTACATATTCAACCACTGTAAAGTGTCTAAATAAAAAAAGCAAATATCCTTTCCTCACTGAACTGAAATTTGTATGTAGAAAGATTAATGAAAAGGCCTATGGCATATCAGAACTAGATTTGTACCTTTGTCACTTTTGCAATTGGAACAACCTCCTCCTCCTATTTCCTCATGCCAGCTTGTTTTCCCAGCCATGGAGGTTAAGGGGGTCATGGTTTTTGCAGATAAATTGCTGTGTAGGGATGTTAGTCCTTCCTCCCTTCACAGAGGTCTTTGTTGAGATAAGCTACAGCCCTGACAGCATTGTGTACAAAGCAGTCTGTGCCTGCCCTGTCAAAGTTTAAGCTTTCCTTTCTACTGAAAAGCCCCAGATGAACAATCAGTCAACACTTGCCTGCAACAGAACACTCATCTACAACCTAAAAGAAACCAGAGAGTGTCTTTGACTTCTGTTTCATAGGGTTTCTTTTTAGTTCTAAGTGGGATGGAGGGAGAGGAGGGACTGAGTTTGCTCTGGGCAGTTTTGTTCCCTTTGCAATTGTTAAAGCCTTTTTTTTTAAAAAGCCGTGGTGGTTGCACTCACATGATAGGTTACTTATGTTTTGTGTTTTCACTGGAAATTATTTCTAGCAGAGAGGACTATACGTGATATTGTATTTTGATAAGATTTCAAGGGATGCTTTATGTTCTACTTAACTCATTAAAAGACAAAGCAGTAAACACACTTTAGTATAGAATAATTCTAGCCTCAAAATTGTTCACAATGCTTCTTTCATGTGCTATTTCTCAAGTTTATCTTGCAGAAACACCGTTGCAAAATACTTATTACTTGCTAAAAATGTTTCTAGATGAAATTGAATTTCTAATAGAGAACTAACCTATCTACTTGATGTCATATATCGGTCACAAAACTACATGTAATTACAGTTTTAGCTCAAGAGAATATCTTTATTTCTTGACTGAAAAACAAGATTTTAAGAAAAATCTGACTTTGATTAGGTAGTCTGTGGGAATCGAATGTTGTTTCTGCATTAGAACAAGATAAGAATTTTCTTAATTTCATGGCCTCTGCTGGCATTTGGGTCCTTTATTAGAACTAATAGTTCTTTTCAGGGGTCTTTCTTCTTTATTGGGGTTCTCTGATAGTTTTCATTACTTATTCTCTAGATAAACCTTCCCCAGCAACACATACTCAGTATATAAGTAAAGTAATATATATACATATACATAGCTATAGAGATTAGGTAGATGGAGTAAATTATAGGCACGAAGACTGCAACTCCTGTCTGTCCAGCCATCTGAAATACCTCTGAGCCTTACAAGTTAGAAAAACTACTAATTTTTGGTGCTAGATAGACAGGACCTGAGTAATAGAGAATTTAAGGAGGATAAGTTAAATAATTAACAATATACATGTATGAGCTAGCAACAATTTATGTATAGCCAGCATGAAAATATATGTTTTACATTGTCCTACACATTGCAAGAATATCCTGCACGAGACTGACTGAATCAGAGAACAAGTCGTGACATGCGCAAGGAAGTACCTAAAGAGGCATCGGGAAGGCCTGGCACCGCCCCCCCCCGGTGCTCTTTGTTTAACAAAGGAAGCGTCCTTTAGACAGAATGGAAGAAGCTTTGGAGAAAATCCAAATCAACATGATAAGAAGAGTACTGAGACATCTTGGAAACAGCAAGACGGCGACTGACTGGCACAAGATAGCACATGAATTAACAAGTGTCAGAATGTAATTACCAAATGTAAAGCTTTGGTAAGATTGTGAACTTGGAGTACCAAGCCAATGGGGAAACAGGGGAGGCGGGTAGGCAGGGGGGAGAAACAAGGTACAAAAGCTGTCATACTGTGTTCATAGGTGAACTTTTGCTTGCAGGACGCCCACCATTGCAATTGCAAATAAAATCTGCTTTTATCAGAGATACCGTCCTGATAAATTATTTGGATATTTCCAACAAGTCTCACATAATTTTCTCTTGATAAGAATCCAGCATAAAATTCCATGGTGGGGATTAACTTTAATTTACATCGGATAAAGAACAGTAGAGAATTGTCTGCTCAGAAATGACATGTCCATAAGCTCTATTTTATGAAAGTCATATATTTTTGAAAACCACATAAAAGAAGACATGACTTAAGCTATTCTAATTCAGAATGCTTGTGCAGTTTGTGAGAAGTAAAGCTGTGCTGGAAGACATCTTTATCATAGTTAATGAGCACTCTATCAATTCAGATGATTGAAGGCTTTTTTTTTAATATACTCTGAATTTTTTTTTTACTTGTTTGTATTTACACAGATTGCTTTAGATTAACTTCGCAATAGGAAATAAAACAGCTCAATGGAGTGTTTCTGGGCGCTACTGCTGAATATTCTTAAATTGTTAGATTGGCCCTATGAATCATTCGGGAACACATGCGGAAGTAAGCATGCATCAGGGGCCATTTCCAAGTGCAGTGTGGGTGTAGCTACCTTGTTTTAGGGGGCAAGGAAGATTAATAGATTGGAAAAAGGCAGCGCTGTGCCCACAGGCTTGTGGGCTGGAGAACAGCTTCAAGTACCCTCAGTCAGGCTTTGTAAAATATAGACATTTACATTAATTTGTGATCTGGACAAGCATTACTTGGATTCTGGCTAATGTTTACTGTAATGTTAACTTGGTGTTTTGTTTCTAAACACTTACTCTATCTTTAGAGCAAGTATACTTACTCTCTAACCCTTAGAACTGTATCTTTGCTTATGCTAAGAATTTCTTACCCTTCTAGTACTGCCTCACTCAAATTAGGATCTACAAATGCTGGTATTAATCAGCCTAAACCTCTTCAAAAGAAAATATTTAAGCAAGTTGAACATGCAGGACTGTGTCTAAAGGGAACTGTCACTGCTGCTTCCTTTACTGCAGCGGTCCCTCTTTGTCTTCATGTGAACAGAAACTGCCTAAAGTCAGCATGCTTGATACACAGCACTATAGTGGCTGCCAGCCAGAAGCATTGCAGAGGAAGCATCCTGCTTTCAATGGCTTTTGCTCAATGCATTGTTTAGTTTCAATATTATTTTGAAATCGCAGTTCCTCAGTTCCTTCTCAAGGAAATCAGTCCTAAAGCATTGAGACGTGTAAGTCCTTGTTATGATGTAGGACCAGGTGAAAGAGTTCCTGAAAGTGGTCCATTACCCAAAGAAGTCAGTGCTGGTGCTCATACTTTGTAACTTCAAATTTTCCTCCATCCCACAAATATGATGTTTTTCCCTTATGATCATTCTGAGTCATTTCATGGAAGTTTTATTATTTACTGATTCATTCCCTTACTTCTTTTTTATTTTACGCCTGCTCAAGTGTACTGAAACAGTCAGATGCCCTTGGAATTGTACAAGTACCTAAGATAAATGAGGTCTCATTTGGTCCTTAAACTTATATTAACGACTGCAATATAACTTGTCTGTTGCTGAATACAACACTGCACATGTTCTTCAAGAATGCCAGGCAGTGTAAGATGTAGTCTTTCTTTATTCAGATTCTGCACATGATTTATTAAATTGTTAAAGGTCATATTTTCAAGTGGATAAAAAGGCAGTTGGTATTCTGCAAGTAATTATTGTCACATCCTGCAATTGCTAGGGATATAGGGAATGGTTAAGACAAATGTTTGCGTTACCTGTTGACCGTGATAAAATACGGCTAAAAGGAACATTGCCATCAGTAGTAAAGATGCCTCCTTTGTACCCAGGAAGTCTGTTCTGGATAAATAAAGTAAAATAAAATAAAATACAGTTATTGATTTGTCAGTGTTGTAATTACGCAGAAAGTTCATTCTGTAATCCACCCTGAACTTTTCCTTTTTCTTTAAAAAATGCTCTTTATTTTAAAATTTAACTTAGAAATGCATAATTTCAAGAGGACAGGAGTGTTATTAGAGAAGCAGTCATCAACCCCTCCCAATTAAGTGCTATCCACAAACTTACTTTGTATACGTTCAAGTCTTGCATGCAAGTCATTGACTAAAATGTTAAAGAGAACTAGTCCTAAAATGAAGTCCTGCATAACCCACTAGTGACAGACCTCAGGCCTGTTTTAACCCCATTTGCTGTAATGTTTTGAGCCTGACTCATCAGCCAGTCATTCAACCATCACGTTCTGATTTTGTCTAGCTGTATGCTGAATGTTTTGTCCAGGAGGATATTGTGAGAACAGTATCAAAAGTTTTGCTGACATCCAAAAAGATTACATCAGCTGGTGTCTCTGGGTCAGCAGCAGGTGCAATTTGTTAGAGAACTCCTAAGATAGAAAAACCGGAGTGTGAAAAAGCAGACCTTGATGGAGACTAAACCAAATGGAAACTTGTTTGTGAGTGATCTGACTGAACTGACCTTGTGGGCCTGATGAAGAATTTACAATAAGGAAATGTATTACATTGGGATGAGTCAACAGTATAGAGCAAAAAACAGGCACAAAACGTCTTTGCTGTGTGCAATTTCAAATTCAGTTGTTCCCATTTTGAAGTTGTGAAATACGGTCTCCCAAAGATTTAATCCTGGAAGGACTCTAAGGACAGTAGCCTCAAACATAGAAGTTACATATATCTGTTATTGGATATTATAGTAATGCAGTAATTGTAGAGACAGGTGACACTCACATTGGGTTGCAACACTTTTTATTAAACTAATTAACGTAGCTAAGAAAACAGAGAAACTTCTGGAAATGGAACCTTCAAGTTTGTATCCTAAGATAAAAGGTGAAGCTCAAGTCCTTGCTCTGAGTATGGAGCATCTCAGCTGAGTTCCCTGACTCCTGGATTGCTGTCTGTTCTAAAGAATATTTCTGGCTCTTTCTTTCTTCTCTGCGCTAAAGCCATCAGAGACTTTCATTGCCATGGGGAATACAAACTATTCTGAACCCTCTGAATTTTTCACAAAAGGGAAAACTTTCTTTGCCACATTTGACTAGAGAAAAGAAATTAAAGACAATGATCATGATTTCTACTTCTAGTTTAAGCTCTTGGCCAAAATACTGTTTTCTTACTGCAGCCTGTCATATTTTTGGGGCTCTGTCATGAATATGCTATGCGTATAGAGAAAAGAATTACAACTCAAGTCATTAGCATCTTGGTACTGCAGGAAGCTGTCAAGGAAAGATATGTGTGCAGAGCCTTACAGTGTTACAGATAAAACCATTGTGAGAACTACTTGCACTGAAAATCCTTTTTTTTTTCTTCCGCAAATCTTCAGATATTAGTATTTCTGGCATGCACTTAAATACACAAAGTATCAAATAATAAAGACATGTTTTTCTGAACTAGCAAAATCATTGCTGCTCTAAGTTTGGAGCTGTTTAACACTTGGTACAGCTCTGTTGTGTCACTGGTTCATGAACTCCTCCTCCCGGAAAGGAGCCTGTCCTTCAAACGCCCTCCTAGAAAATGGGATCATCTCTATATTCCTTAGATCTCTGGGAGCTGTGTCTTAATTTTTGAGATTTATACAGGTAAAATCCTGTCCCTAAAAAATCAAATGTTCACTCCTGTTTTCCTAATAGGAGATATAAATTTCAGTTAGTACTGCTGGAGTTTCCAAGACTAGAATCGAGTGATGAATGTGAAACATGAATGGACTATGAAAGACAGAAGAGATACTCTCTGCTCAATATTTAATTATTCTTGTGAAATGAGCATTTAAAAAAAAAGGCCTGAGAAAAAAAAAGTCACATTATAAGTCTTGTTGAATTAGTCATTGTCTCTTGCAACGAACGGTATTCTTAACTATGATGTCATCCAGTATGTGTGTAGTCTGGCAACACTTGACCCTTTACATTTTTTTAATTATTATTTTAATAATAATAACCAGTTCCTAAAGAAAGCTGTGAACACTTACTCTCCATTGTGGTTGAAGTGGTCGTATTGCAGGAAAAGTGTAGCATAAATGGTCTCAGTCAGCAGAGCATAGATTGCAATCATTATGAGAAGTACTGCCAGCTTCAGGACAGAGTTGAGACGAAGAAAGACTGCACAGGTCACCATTGCCAGCACACCAGTGAAGACAAAATACTGAACAGAAAAAAATAGTCATTTCTTTTGTTTATTATATATTCACTCCCTAAGTATCTACATAAATGATCAAAAGATCAGAAGTGTCAAAAAAGATTTGTCTCAAATTTAATGCTCAGGTAGGTCTTCTGAAAGGGTTTGCTATAATTGAATGTTCAATTAAAAATTCTTTTATTTTGCATGGCACCTCCATGTTAGCAGAAATCCTCATCTTTATTGCAATTTCTCATTATTAGAAGGAAATGGGCATCCTGTATCGTGAAAAGAGAAAAGTGAGAGATGCTGTATGTAGTAGTGCACTATTTAATAGTCAACTGAGTAAGAATCTTTTTTTTTCCTTTAGATTCTGAATTTTCACAGAAGGTACATTAATCAGGATAGCAGAGTCATATTCCTGCTTTATCCTTCTCCTGTTCTATCTGAAGAGAGGATAAAGACACAGGTTTGAATGTATTTTTATTCTTATTTTTATTTTTAATATTGCAGGTCAAACTCAGCTTAAAATGTGATGCCTAGAAGTTTTATTTATATTTCATTTTCTAATCTCATCATTGTCTCATTTTTCTCAATGATTAGTCATCCGTCAAATGCAATCCATACACCTGATACTAGATATAGAGACAATCATGTCCATGAGTTATTCAGATATGAAATGGCAACATCAACACCCACAGTCCAAATGTAGTTTAAATTAACTCCCATCATAAAGCTTTAGGAGAGATTGCAGCATTCATTTTTCTCATAACACTTTTCTTTAGTACAGTTCCTCTGTAGAAAAGAGCAACTTACGAGCTGCAACTTACAGCATACTGGTGGCAATGTCATGACACTGCCATATGACTAAGTGACATACACATGACCAACTCATTGATTTTGCAATCTGCTTGCTCATCATAGAGAAGATTTCTTTGCTTCAAATGGAAATTTATAATCACTACATTACAATGACTGCCGTTTTTGCAATATAAGAAATATCAGTCTCATCCACTAGCTTCATACGAATTAAATAGCGTATTTTATTGAGTTGCTGTATTCAATCATCGCTGCATGTTTTTCTAATTGTTTTAAAACATACAAGACAAGCAGCAAAAAGCAGAAATCCAGGTAAATCTGCTGCTCACAAAAAAAGAGAAAGCTGGATGACTTAGTTTGGTCAACCTTTTTCTAATGGCTTTTCTTGTCACTGATTTCAGGGATGAATGAGGATATTACTAGCGAGTTAGGGCTTCCATTTTCCCTAATGATTTTTAATGAAGAAACAAAATTTGTCTCGACTTTTAATGAAATGTGGGTCTTGTCGCATCTCAGCGTCTCATGTCTACTCACATCTCAGCAGTATACTGAACGCTGTCTATGTATTTCCATTGTTCCTGTCTGAATGGCAAGAACAATTTAAAATATTGGGGTACATAAAAGTTCTGGTTGAAATGCTCTATTAAACGGTAAGATTGATTCCTTCTGTAACTTGTATCTGTTTTTTCTACCTATGTTCTGGTTCAGCTTCACAGAGCTATTAAGGCACCTGACTTCACCACCAGTACACAGATCATTGATTCCAGGTAGTAGTTATGTAAATTTTGTGCATCTGTGCCTCAGATTCAAAAGTACCCTCAGAAGTACCTCAGGATAGGAACAGATGTCTGAAAAAGATGCAGATGAATTGAACGTCTGGTTCTTCAGAGGTACTGGTTTGTCAAAATCACACCATAGCTGTGAATAAAGAAAGAAAAGAAACTCAGGGCTATATTGTGCACTGGTGACTAAGTGGCCGGTGGCTGGGCTCAGGGATAGAACTGGCTGACCTACTGCTCTCTGTCCCAGCTTCCTAACTTCCAGGAAGGACTAAATGGACAGCAAGAAGAAAAGAGGGATTAAAGGGAAAAGGGAAAGCTATGCACACTATAGTGATTCTAGGTAGCTTTCCTTTGCAATCCTCTTCCCAAAGTGGAAAAATGAGCTCCTCCAAGAGTTTCAGAGAACTGACATTGGACTTTCAAGGATTACCCCTTGAAAATGTTTATACTGTGCTATAAATTATAGAGAAAAAATATTAAAATGTGAACATAAAATCAGACTGTATGTGTACAATTTCTTTCAGGCAGGGTTTCCTGCTTATTGGCTATAGATGTTATCCTTCCAGAGATGGGACAAATTCCCATGACACTGTGCAGAATTGGCATGGGTCAAACCATAATGGGGCTCCAGAACTATAAGTGAAACATGCAGAATGGAAGTAAATGAAAAGTGGTTCATTATACAATGTTTTTGAGAACTGCATTGGGGAAAATTTCAGAAAATACTGCTTTTTACTCTTATGGCCTGCCTTCATTTTAATGGTATTTCAAACTAGCTATATTAAATATAACAAAACAGCAGTTTTGAGTCATAATACATTGAGGACTAAGAACATGGGGAAAAAAATGATTAATGGTTTCATATTTTGACAGTTAAAGCAGATGGAGTTTCCTGTCACATATATTAGTCCAATCTGGATGTTTATACTAGGTCATTTCATCAACTTGTTATATGCAAGCTAGTTCCCCTAGCCCTCTTACTAACAGAGAGTTTTTTTTTAATGAAGTCTGACTACTTATAATTAAATTTTAATGAATTTTGAACTTGGAACTCTCTTGTTTTATCATTCAGTAACTTGGTCATCTCTACAGCACAGCAGCATTTTCTAGATTGTCTGTGCAGCCTCGCATGACAACTGATAATGATACCTTCTTCAAATTCATGAGGTGTGCAGTACCTCTCTGCAGGGCAGAGTTCCATGACAGCCAGCCTGGGTGCCTTTTTAAAAGATATTCAGGATTAGAAACTTCTTTTCAATTTTTTTGAGTATAAGAATGTATTGATGTAGTGAACCACAGAACCCACCTGGTGAAACCAAAACCTTATGATTCTTATTAGAAAGCATCCAAGTCTTACTCCCCTACAGCTGGCTGAATTTGGACTCAATGGATGCACATAGCTGCATGACTGGGCTGCATTATTGGCTCTTAAGTACACGTAGACCCCTACAGAGTGTTGCAGTCCACCATATGGAAACCAGTAGCTTATGATACTCACTTTTTTAGTGGTGTACAGAAAGTAGTTAAAAACAATCTATTATTATAGTAAAATTTTGTTATGTGAAATAATGAAATTATGAAGATGGTTTGGTTTCTTGTAGAAGTGAGGACTTGAATATATGACAATAAGCGTTACTTTTTCTTGTCTTATAGATGACCACTCAAATAAGAGTAAAAACAATTACATTTCTTTGACTGTTTTTGTATTAGCCAACCCACAAATTACAGCAGAATCAATCTATCTTCAAAAATGACCAACAACAAGCCATGCAGAAAATCTTGTTATCAAAATATTCATAACAAATTGAGTGTAGTCACCTTGTTCCAAGAGCAAAATTCATTATAGCAAAACCTAATATTTTTCAAATTTAATTTAAAACACTCTAAATTCTAAACACTCCTTAGTGACCTATACTATAATGTACCAGTGTCCTCATCTTTAAAAAGCTTTCAGCCCTGTCATTTACCATATTTATATCTTCTCAGTGAAAACATTCTTTCTCCAACTGACTCTCTTGTCAGTGACTATCACAAAGGAACCAAGACAGGTGCTGAGTCCTAGCATACTGGCAATCCAAATTCAATCAAGGAAGAATGACAGAAATATAAATAATATGACCTGATATTTGTTAGCAAAAGATGACACAAATCAGTGAAATATCAGATTTCAGTATAATTACTGCAATTACATAATAATTGTAATTATTACAAAATAATTATTGTTGCTGTCGTGTTGTTATAGCTGCTATTATTTTTATTGTCACTAAATGCTTTCTTGGTCTCATCTATGAAGAACAAAGTTCAGATGAAAAAGCACAGATAAATCATAACTGAAAGGTGCCATAGGAGATGAAACTGGTGAAAATGTTATTTTTTATCTATTAATGTGATATTTACTTCCTTCTTGGCTCAGGCTTCAACACCTGACAAGCTGTGTGATATGATTATCTGTCTAATTCATGCAAAGCTGTCTCATATTTCTGAGGACATCCAGATAATCAGGACTCTACTGTGTTTGATTCCATGTTAAATGTCCTCCACAGACCTAACTCTTACTATGTGACTGAATAGAGCCAGGCCCATAGTATCTAATTAGCAATATCTTTATCTAAGTACAATTGCTAAGCTAAGCTTAATACATACCTTTCCTCAGTTACACTGACAAAATTTGCTCAGGGTTTGTAATATCTGCGTCTTAGTGGAAGCATGTACACTGGGAGTCCGGTTAGACTAAATTCCCTGTATGGGCAGTGGAGAGAGGAAAATCTCTTTATCGGGACCAGTATGATCAAAAGACATCTTTGGGGATACCTTTTTTTCTGCACTGCTTATAAAAAGATCTGCGAGTGACTGAGTCCATAGTTTGATGCTTCAGTGAAAGTGAATCTGGGCTGAAGGAGTCTGTTAAAACCACTAAATGAGCAAATGGCAAGTTATGGTTAGAATTTAGGATTTTTAACTTTCCTCCTGCAATGATGTTACTGGCCCGACGTCACGTGCTCTGTAGGTATGTGCTGGTTTTGTTGACCCTTCTCATTTTTTAGTAGGATAATTCTTAGGAAAAATGTGAGTTGAGGAATGTAATATTTACAATCATTACTTGGACTAATAGTCTTTAAGAAAATATAGGAGAATGTCAAAAAATGAATTGTTCTCAAACTGTGGATATATTGAACAGAAATTAGCAGGAGGGCTTTAAACATAGATGATTCTTATGAGGAAAAATAATTAGATATTTCAGAAATACATAGTTTAAGCAACAAACTGAATTTCCTGAAGCTGTGGTACTTTGCCTTTTATATTTAAATCATAGCTGGCTTATAAACACATTAGTTAGCAAGTCCTTTAGCAAGCTTAATAATTCATAAATTATTTTTTCCTGTATAATAATCCCTGGTTCCCTACGAAGCTTACAATATTTATGATGGCTCCAAGAAAATTAATCAGAATAGATGCAAATATAATGACATTCCTGGCCAAGTAGGTCTCATTAATCCAGCAGCAAGTTTTCCGGAGCATTAAGGGTAAACATTTGTAATCCTCTGCTGTGGTGATTAGCACAAGAGCGGAGTGCAACATAATCAGAATAGAAAATTGAATGACCATTGGTATCACCCTGGGAAGAAAAAAAAAGAGAGAATCCAGCATTAAACTTCATCACTATACCACCGCTAACAAAAATTAATGTCCCAACAGTTAGCTCTAGGAAAAATCAGTTGTCATAAATTCGAGACAATTAGTTCAGGGAAATAAAGACAGAGAAAGAAGAGATTTGTTCTTGTTCCATGTGTCTGCCATTGCTTCACATTGTTTCTTGCAGAGAAATTGCTGTTGAAGAAATAAGCCAAGGAAATCACTGCCAGTACCTCTGTCTGTCTAACTAGTGTCTGACCAATCAGAATCTTCATTCTTTCAGGACATGGTTGTCTCTTAAGTCGCTTTTAGAGCAAATCTATTCATACTGTAGGATTTTGTCTCCACATATATATAAACTGGTTCCCTCTGCAGTAGATTAGTAGGTTTGGAAAAATGAGATTTTGTATACAGCACAACACAAAATCACAAAGTCTTACAATTACTCTGTACTGTTGGTTGTAGATTGAGACCTCAGAAGTGACTAGTACAATGATGCAGCCTGATTTCTGACATGTCAGGATATGATAACTACAGAAATGCAAGATTTCCTTAATTTTAAGTAATAGTGAGTCAACTGCAGCTAAGAATAGGATATAATCAATTTCCCCCCCAAAAATAACACTATCCAGATCTACTGTTTTCACAGAAGCCCTTTAAAATAGAAATCAGATGAAAATGTGTTCTGTGGTCCAAACATTGAATGGACAATTCAATTCCTTTGAATAAACCATTAAAGACAAAATTTTGTCTAGTCCATCTTTCATTATATTTTTCTAAATCTGTTCTTTTTTTTTTCCTTGCTTAAATCTAGGACATGAAGTCAATCAAGTAAATGACACACTTGAGAAATGTGGAAAATTATTTTACTTCACTCAAAAAAAAGCGCACTTACAGCAATGCAGCTATGGCTTTTATGTACAGTTCCTACTCTAAAAACAGTTCCTACTCTAAATTAATGAGAATTGGAGTGTGGAATTTCAATACACAGAAAAGGAGGCAGTAGTTAGCAAAGCATTTTTCTTAAGAAACATGTATTAACTGGTACGCATAAGATACATATGTGAATGATGATAGCTTTTGTAGTACTAAGTTATGTTACAAAACATTTTTAAATGATACATGAAAAATATGAAAATGGAAGTTCTGTGCTCTAATGAGCTGAAATAAGGTGAATTACACATTAATGTCCCTTGAGAGCTTCCATGTAGTAATATTATATTTGAAACTCTTCTGATGATGTACTATTGGTACACAATGTTATCTTATACTTATTTCAGCATTTCATTCCCACAAGATTTTCCAGATGTTTGTACGTGACAAGTACAGAAAACAGTGGAGCTTCCCCAAAAAGTCCCAGCGAAGTAAATCTTGCTTTTGAAAGAAAGAAGAATGTAGCTAGTGAAGACATACTGCATTATGAAGGGAAGAATGAATAATGAAGAAATAAAGACTGGAGGAAGACCACAGATTTCATGATATGCAGCTAAAACTTTTGTGACAAGAGTCACAGGATTCACTGAAAGTTCCAAGGACACCAAATAGACTATTTGATGATGCCGAGAGCAGCTTCTGTCTGTGAAAAGACACAAGAAGCCATTGATGTTTTCTATAAAATAAAATATGGTCATAGATACACTGAGGATACACTCGTGAACAGAATCTCAGAAAAAGGATGTGGGTGTGAAATCAGAAATCTGGGAGACAAATCTTTTTTTGATGGAACTGATAATGCATGGACACTAATATTCTATTTTCTCCCTTACTACTGTATATACAGAGTTCAGAAGTAATACACAGTCCATGACAGCAGACTATCCTGTGAAAAAAAATACAAAAAATTAAGATAGTTAAGAGAGAGCAATAGAGTCAAGGGAGATAAAATAAAGACAGGGAAAAGTTGGACAATATGGTCATGGAGAATTAGTCAACAGGGCTTATCAAGAGAGCTGTGAAGTTTAGGATAAGATTCATCTTACTACAAAGAAGTCTCATATTTATTCAACTGAAAAGCACCTTGCGATCCACTGATTGACTGGTTCTCTAGTGGCTATATTTTGAACCCAGAGTTTAGACACTGGGTTAAAAAAATTGTGTGAGATGAATTCCTTCAGTTTAATACACTGGAATACTCTGCAATAGCCTTCCTACTTTCCAAAGCCATATGACTGAAATCCTCTTTGGAACTGATAGTTTCTATCTATATCTTAGATATATATAGACTGTCTATTTATGCATATGTAGCCCATCATTGCTGCTGACCTAGCCTGACCCAGCTTTAAATGAAACCAGAATAAAGCTTTAAAAAAGATTAGGGTCAAGTCTCAAGATGTCAGACCACAGGACAAAAAACGTGAGTTCTTATTTCAATTTTCCACACTCTAAATTTAGGACAAAATGTTATTGCATTATAGTACCATACAGAGAGCATCTAGGAGCCTAAATCTGGAATATGAATCCAAAAAATGCAACACAACCTGCTTAGGTGCCCGGGAAAACATGGCCTTGTTTTTGTTCATATTAAATATGTAAAGAATGACCATTCTTCTGTTGTGCCTATACAACTGAATGTTGATGTGTTTCTCTCTTGTCTAAGTCTTAAGATGAAAACAAAATTAAACTCCTCACATCTAAGACCTCCAAAGGGTCAGTCTAGTATCTCTGTTAAGATTATATTGACGGCATATTGATAAGATGAAGTTCAGCAGAAAATATAGGGAGGTTAGAGGAACAGGAACAACAGCAACATACGTTGCTGCCAAAGAACTTTTCTCTGAAGTGGAACACCAGGGTTAGACACCCTCTTCACTGAAGAAGAAACTCAGGGCCAAATGATTTTCTTCCCAGAAGTTCCTCTAATGTCAAGATCAAATAAGGTTTGAAACTGAGCTTTTGCATTCCCTCTTCCTGATGCACAGTTGGAAATAAAGAGTTGCGAAGCCAGAAGGAAAATTTATGTAAAACAAAGCATGCAGATGTCAAAATGAAGAGTTTCAAATCTGTTTTTCTCCCCTCACAAGAATAACATGAGGAAAAACTGTCAGAAATAACTGTAGCACAGAAGTTCGCCCTACTATCATCTATTGTCCATGTGAGCATACAGAAAGATCATTGCAGGAGATTAATCAAATTCCCAGGATTTTCAGATGGAGAAGATGGATCACTGTAAGACTGGCAATGTAACTTAATGGCTTCAGAGAGGATAATTACAGCAGAAATATGGCATTAATTTATGTCACATAATATCCCCGACTCAATATTTCAAAGCATGAAAACTACTGCTAATATTCTTAAATTCTGTGAGGTTCTTGTCAGGGAAAAATATGAACTGATCCAATATTTATCCTGTAGGAGACAAATGTAAATTGAGATAAAATGCAGAAACTCCCAGACACAGTAGATAGTGATAGAAAGTAGATGTAACAATAGAAAGATGATTCCCTTATTGAACACACAGATCACGGCAAACTATCTGGAAAAGTCCCTGCAGATACTTCATGATGATTTAAATAATGTTTTCTTTCACTGTTTCAAAAAATTCCCAAAAGACTCAGCTCATAAAATATTCTAATGTATTTAGGCAAATACATAATTCCATCCCTGTTCAACAGAGCATTGAAGCATTCATTGAAAGGCACTTAATTGTGTTGTTAGGAAATGGGTAAATTACCATGAGGAGTGTGAATTACACAGTTTGAAAGCTATTCCTTGGAAATTATGTCCTTGTTACTCCCATAGGGTAGTTTACTTCTCTGATATCTACTAGAGATATAAACGTAAGTATGTAGGATTTTCTGAAAAAAATTCTGCCTAACTTAGTAAATACTTTCTTCATGTGCTCAGCAAGTTTACTCAAAACCTGCTATTTTAGTGTTGCTCAGCTATTGACTAGTCTTCATTTAAAAGCCATGTTTTGTTAATACTGAAAAAGATTTTGAAGCAGAATATAAAAAATTGCAAATGGAAGACCAAAATTTGCCTTCTTAAATCTTTATAGTGGTATTCAGCTCCTGAAAGAACATAAGAACAGCCATAAAGTATCTGTGCACTTATTCAAATGTTTCTCAAAAGGGATAATGGTAAATACTCTTTCCCCAGATATCTTCCCAGCTTCTAACAATCAACATTTAAGAGCATTCCTGAGGCCAACATTCCAAGATTTTACTTAAAAAAACTCTGCTGATCTTATCTCATAGGAACTATCTAAACTTTATTTCCATTTACTTATAATTTAAAGCCCATTTAACTTTCAGTTAAAAAAGATCTGCAAAGAATCTCTGACATGCTGGAGGAAACACAACAGTACCATGCAATATGGGAAACCAGAATGTGAGACAGTTGCAGGCATGGTGGCTGCGTGACTCTGTCTCCATTAACTCCAGTGGCACCAGATACCCTCACGAGAATTAAGAGAGATAAATCTGTGCACATAGAAGAAATGTCATGTATTTTTGCTATTATTGCAGTGATTGATATAGCAGCAGAAATAATCTTGGAAAATGGGTTCCATTAATAAGAGCCATAAATCTTCTTATACATATTGAAAAAAACATAAAAGTAACAGCTACAAGGAGTAAAGCATTTTTAATGTACTTTGTGAGAAGGACTTCAGACAAGCAAACTTACTAGTATTAGAACACTATAGCACAAAAGGAACAATGCAAGGTCAGATACTACTCTGGGTATTTTGTTATCTAAGAACAACTATGAAACACATAGAGTGTGCAGTTGTTTGTGTCTAACCACAATTTGGTTATTCTGAGACATAAATGTGGTGAACCAGATCTTCCAGGGATGATCCAAGAGATATTGCTACATTAATGTAACATAAGCTTCATATTTCATATACAAATACTGTATTTTCAAAGTTATTCTCCAGGAACACATAGACTAAGTTTCATCTGAGTGGTAGAAACCACTTGAGAATTATGATTTTCTAGACACATCCATTTTAGTACTTTCTCTGCTAAAACACAAATGAGATTAGAGGTATATTTTGTTGAATAGTAGATAAAAATGATACTTAGTGAGTTTGACTATGTTACACACATCAGCATAGAGTTTACAGCTATGTCACAGTTTCTTCACTTTGTTAGGAACCTGTTGTTTGGTCAGACCCAGGTAGAAGCAGATGTGGGAGAAGGTCCACCAGATCACCTATTGCTGTTGCTTTATAAGGGAAGAATATTGCTTTCCTCAGCTGGGTAGTATGTATCATAATACAGTACAGCAATGCTACTTTTTTATGCAGCATGTAAGAAACAAAAACAAAGCAATCACTGATTCCCAAGGTGATTATCAGTAAGTTAGCAAAGAAGCAAGATTCTGGATTATGAACACTGAACTAAAAGCAGCAGACCATACTGTGCCGAACTTTTGTAAGCCAAAGTTCAAACTTATCTCAGTGGGGGTTCTTCTTGAAAACTGAACAATATAATCCATATATTACAATACAATCAGTAGATTCACATAAAAATGAGAAGCTTCAGATGATATGATACAAAAGTAGATAACAAAGGGTAGGAGGGGAAGGTCAAAAATATTTTCAAAGAGTTTCAGGAACAAACAAAATTTATTGACTCATTTCACATATAGAAATGTTATCCCACAGTTTGGTTATCCCAAGAGTGCTTTCAGATATATAGCAATGTATCTCTGTATTTACCTGGAAGAAGGAAGTAAGCTTTGGATAGCAGTGATGAATACGAGAACAATAAATGCGCATACCAAGTTTGATTTGAATACTTCATCCCGCATTTGAGAATACTGGAATAATAATAATAAAAAAAGGTAAATTAGTTGTTAGCTCATGTAGTGATTTCATAAAGATTATCAAGAGAAGTCTCTAATTTTGATTTTCACTATGAAGTTGCTTTATTGACTGTCTCTTTTTCCAATACACCTGCATTAAAAGAACAAATGTGTATTAGAGGCTTGCACTGCTGTGTGGAGTGTTAAAAACATAATTGCTTTGCCAAAGGAATTCACCCCCACCTGAAGGCAAACACTAAAGTCAGCTGTGACTGTCTGCATGAATTGTATTACAGAGGTGTCTCTGTGCTTGACAGATTTATGACATTCTGTTTTCTTTTTTACTTAAAAAAAAAAAAAACCAACAAAAAAACCCTCAGTTTTGGACATTTTGTGACTTGGATGTGGGTCATTATCTCTACATATGAACATACCCAGAGGCTATATAGGAACATATCAATGTTGGCGTTCTCCATGGAGAAAATGAGGGTATTATTGTGTAAAGGATCATTTGAAGTGCATTATTATTATAATTTATTGCAAAAGTATTTGTCCAGCATATCAGACCACTGAATATACCAGCAGGATCCATTCTATGGGGGTTACCAAGAAATGGAGTAACAGATACATCAGTGGATCAGTTTAAGTGGAAATGTTGCCTGAATCCTCAGCTGGTATTAAACAACACTAATTCAACAAAACTCTAATCATTTATAGTAGATGAAGATTAGTCCTAAGATGTATTTATCCCAGAGTGATGATACTACATTTTCTCCAGCTTATAAAATCTCCTTCCATAGGAGCTTGCTCCAGCCATTTTACTTTCTCGGAACAATATCTCCATTTTATTTAATCTCTTGCTGTTTTACACTAGCTGACAGTTACACGTGCAGAAGAAGAGTCAAAAAAATACCACCTATGAGCATCTTTCTTCAGGAGTTTGGAAATAAGGCAAATTGTGGTTATAAATGCCCAGAAAGTGTTATAATTGAGAAAAATGAACTGTGTCACGAACATGCACTGAAAGAGCTCAGCTATAAACTACTGCATTTTACTACTAAACTGCTTTTGAATGAAGATCCTTTCAAGATTTAGGCTATAAACATTATTTCATAGAATCGTGGAATCACAGAATCATTTGAGTTGGAAGAGACATTTAAAGGTCATCTAGTCCAACTCCCCTGCAATGAACAGGAGCATCTACATCTATATGGATAGACTCAAGATTCTGAAACTAGGAGAAAGGCTTCTCCGTTCTCTGCTCCCATTCACTTTGAGTAAGTGATGTGTTTATTTGTCGGTGCCTTTCATTCTGGATCTTCCTCTGCCATGATTATACCCTGTATATGCTGTTGTCAGAAGCAGCAACACTTTGACATGATTTTTGATGGTGCTCACAGACAACTCCATTTCATTTTGCTGCTGAAAGCACAGAGGTACTGACCTCTATTTCATTTGCAGGGAAAGAGAACTGCATCAGTATGCTTAAATAATGGACAACACGGGTGGATTTTTTTTTTTTTTTTTTTTTTTGGTGGCACAAAAGACACGTGTCTTAAAATATAACAGGAAATTGGAAATTCCAGTTATTCCCTAGGGAAATTATAGACAATGAATTGAATGAAATACAAACATGGAATTGCCTGCTGTGTCAAGCATTATGTCAAAAGCATGAATGCTGTTTTCTAATCAGTAAGAGTGCTGTGATGAGAAATTGTTAGTTTCTCTAAGGCAGTACCAACGCTGATGATGAACATAGCACTTTTCTAGCAGCCAATCCCTTAATGGCTTGGAGAAGGATAGATTAAGTCTCAAGGCTCTTCCAGAAGTATGGGGAGGCATGTGGCCAGCTGGTGTGGCAGGAATAATCATGATGAGACCTAAAAAAATTGTAGTTACAATGTCCCACAGACCTAACATGCACTGGCGTGACTTGATCATGGTGCAGAAGAGACTCATCATGCTTCCCCTGGGACTTGAGCCCTTTGCCTGGAGCTCTGAACTGTTGGGTGGCACTGTTTAGCTACGTCCATCCAGCTAGCTAAAATTTAGCTCAAATAAGAAAGGCCAAGGTTCCTCCATTGAGTAATGGTGCACATTCCCCACCTCTCAGCTTTTCCTAGGGCTCCTTGGAAGGAGGTGGTGCTCGACATGCCATGGTCTTCACATGTTCACCTAGAGTTTTTGTGCACTGGAAAGGAAGATGGTTGGTGCTATGTTCACTGCTGATCTTCTAGATGAAAGGGAAGACAGTGGTTTTATTTTTAGTTTTTCTCCCAGAGCAATGGAAAATCTTCTGTAGCTTCTGCTGAGCAGGGACAGAAGATGGAAATTCAAGGCAGGGGAAGAGATGGATGAACTTCCGAGGAGACCAAAGAGTAGATACAGACCCTACTGATGATCAATAACAGAAAAGAAGATGACCAAGAGGCTCAGAACTTGCCAAGTGTTTCTTGCACTGATCCCTGGGAAGCAACTGGAAGTTTCTGGGTTGAAGGAAAGATGTGTAGCTAATCTCTGCAAGGATACATGATACAAGAAGGGAGAGATTTGCTTCATAGTCATTGAAGTTCTCAGCCACCTGAGCTTCTGATACTGAGAAATTCAGATATTTAGGAACTCAGATATTTAGGTATAATTTTGACATAAGAAAAACTGTACTGAGAAAGCCTTTTTGATGTTTTCTGTGTGCTCACCTCACAGAAAATACACAGACTCTTCAACTCTTAGCCCAGACTGGTTTATGATAGTAATACAAATACACAGAAAGGCCTAAGATATGTTTATACAAATCTTTATACTGGAAACTTTCCTTAACAAAAATCCTACCAGAAAGCAAATCACAGTACGCCATTACTATTACTTATTCTCTCTGAAAATATATATTACTAATGTTTCCAAGTCATTGATATCAAGGTGGAACATCATAATGATATCTTTTAATTTTTGGAAATCATGTAAAGTATTATCAGATTTTCCTTATGAGCCATTACGTATTTGAAAACCCTTAGTGTACTTTCATGCTACCATTAGAAGTAGTCTCCAGTGATGTCTTTTTCACTCTGTCTGCCTACATCCTATTTGTGAAAATAACCTCTAGCAAAACTGAGAGTAAATTAGTCTCTAAATAAGACATCAAATGCTAATGAGTAAAATGCAGGTTAGTAATGACTAGTCCATTTGAGGAAAGGATCTGTGGAGTATACGAGAAGATCTTGCACAAAATCTCTGAAAGATGTATTCTTACAAAATTAATGTGGAAATACACGTATTGCAACAGGGAGATAACCCAGTCAGTAATGTAATCCAGTCAGTAATGTAATCATTGCTGCTTGCTGTGGAATCTACATTTATGCTATCAGCAAAAAAGACATAAGTGCAAGGAGATAAGAGAGGAGTGTTAAGATGTACCACCGACTTAAATTGCTGTGATATATCAATCAGTTAAACTATTGCAAACTGGAACCTGCACTCGCTCCCATACTAGTATAGGCATGCTGTTTCCAGACATTTTTTACCTTATGAAGCCTCAAAAGAAGTAACTCAGCACTTCCGGTACTACGGTAAATCTGCTGTCTGCAATCTCTTTACAGTGAATAATAATAAAACCAAATCAACAACACACACACACACAAAAAAAAATAAAATAAAAAAAAAATCCAGCAACACAGACAGTTGAAAAAACTAGAAGTTCAGCACGACATCTGAGATCCATTCAAGCCACTGGAAAAGATTTATGATCACAGCGCATGGCAGTCCTGTTACTAATGCAGGAGGAAGAAATACAGATTATTGTTCGTATGGTCACTCACTTCTCTATGGTTTCAGGTACAGAGCATTAACACAATTCTGTTTGAACCCTGTTCCTGTAACAGTGCTTGATTGTAAGATCAGCTATGGGTACTGGCTGTTCTATGTACTGAATAGCTGTGAAGTCTGTGGTGAGAGGTATTTATAAGTAAAATAAGTAAGTTTCAGGCAAGTACCAGTGCTACGTGGAAGTGTGATGGCTAAATGTGAGGGTGCAATATTTTACATAAGAGAAGCTCCTTTATTTCAAAGTTACCTGACTTACAGCTGCCATTGTGCTGAACTGAAAGTAACTGGCAGCAAATGGAAACAGCAGTGTGAGATGGGAGACCAACAGACTTAATTCTGTCTATTTGCTCAGCAGCTCTGCAGGGAACAGCTCAAGATGCTGATGTAGAAGGTCATGGTAAGCAGCTGAAAAATGTCAGTGACTAGAAGAAAGCATAATTCCAGACTGAAAGGTTAGAGGTGGGGAGAAGATGGGGAGGGCTTCTAATCTGAGTTTTTTGTTTTGTTTCCTGAATGGGCAGGAGGAGAAAAGGAAGAAGTGATAGTAATATAAAACAACATGGAGAAAATAGCTACCTTCCGCAAGATAACGTTTCTCCTAGTATTTTTTTTTCATGATTACCTGCATATTATAGTTTAATACTAAAGCCAGCACTAAATGGTGAACTAAGTTTTTCACCACTAAAGCATCTGTAATTAATGCCCTGGCTAACTATGAAGAAAGAGAAAGATGTTTTCCACATTGCCCTACAAGACAGTGCATCTGCCTATAATGTAGAGTACGTTGTAATTCATAATTCCTTAATCCACATAATCCCTTTGCTTCCTGGTGCTTTCCGCATCCTTCTTTGAGCATGCCCATGGTGTCTTTGCACACTCAACACAAACAAGAAGGTTCCTGGCTGGCAACTCTCCAACTGTTGGAGGTGGATGAATGAGAGCAAATAGAAGAGTTGACATTTAAAAAAAATATATTCCCATGCTGTGCTAAAAAACAACCTACTTTAGAGGTTTCAGTCCACTTTACAGAAAGGAATTGTGTTTATTTTCTTGCACTTCCTGTTTGGTCCAGGCACCTAAAGAAATACTGAATGAAAGCACAATTTTCCAACCTTTGCAATGTATGTTGGTGTCTTACACCACTTGTATTACACTGAGAAGAAAACTATCAAAACTGATAAAAACGTTTATAGACTTTTTGTCATCCAGAAGTAAGTGTGAAGTTTTTCATTACTGACATTTTTTTGTCCTGCTAAGAGGAGTGGGATTTCAGCTGCAGCCTTTTATTTCACTGTTCATAAGATCTGGGTTCCTGTTAGTTTTGCATGATAACTCCACTGAAGGAAATATCTTCATGTCTTCTTCTGCAGCTTTGATGTCTTTTGGGGATTCTACCTTGCATCTCAGTATCATAAATATCCTTACAGGAAATCAAACTTTTTCCTTTTTTAAGAAAATATTTTCCCTTCTACACGATTGCTTTTAAAATAAGGGCTTCAATGCATTTCAAGCAGATTTTTTCTTTTCCATTGGTTTTCATGAAGCTCTCACCATTAATCCCAACCTGAGGACTAGCTTCCCATAAGTCTAGTAAAACAGTCTGTTTTCCAGTGGAATATGATGATAATGAAGCAGGTCTCCATATGTGCAATTAAATATTTTTTCTTTTCTTTTTAGTCTAAATGCACATCGTAACACAGACCTGCCACTGCTGCATTTCAATAGCATGAAAGTCAATAAAATCACCTGAAATATACACAGTACCTTTCCCATCCCACTCTGTGTTGTCATTCTGCATTCAAAGTTCTCCCACTGTCTTGCCCTTTTTAACTTAATACTTATATGTGAATGGATTGAAACAGAAATTAGTGGGATCATACTGCTGCTGAGAAGCAGCAAAACCAGGAACAATATCTACCTTTTAAAAGCAGATTTTAAAGAGGGATGTTTGCCACAAAGAGCTGACAGACTAATTTTGACTCGAAATAAACATAGCAGATGACTAGTGAAGATCAGATAGATTCTACCAGTAAATGAAAGGCACGTATCTATGTAAATATAGATATATATATTTTGAAAAGAAGTGTCGATTTATTAATAAACTCAATCGCTATTTGTGCCAAAGAATTTGTCATGTGATAGGAAAGTGCTTGTACAAGGCAGCAATGAAACTCAGCAAATGGCTTTTGTTGTTTTCAGAAGCAGAGTTTGCTCAGTGTAGGCATTTTCCAATAATTAAATGTGATCATTGTAGCACTGTAACACCTGCATCATGACATTGCCCATTATGGCCTCTAGCTCAGCCCCACCTTCTGAAAACTGAAACAAAATAAAAAAGAACAAAACCAGAACAGAAACAATGCAAGCTAGAACCTAGATCTTCTCTACTTCAGTGGACATTTATTACAATTTGAGTAGCAAATAACGCAGCTACCAAGACCCAGCTACCTTATGCTCCAGGCTGGAGTCTTTAAACATCAGTGAAAAAGGCTTGATATGCTCTCTTCTCAATTTATCGCCACTCCGTAAGTCGATGGTGTGCTCTATTCGCTTGTTAATTTCCTCAGGCCCAGACTGGACATGCAAAGCTTGTGCAAGATGGTTTGGAAGCAGATTTATTGAATTTCTTGTTAGGGCAGCCAGAGTCTAGGGGAAAGCACATGCAAACAGAATAAACCTGCTGGTCCCCTTGGGTTAAAAATGCAATGTTTTAGATCATGTTGCATTGCAAACCATTACAGCATTCCATGCAATTTATTCAGTGAAATCTATAGAATTGTAAAATAAGTCTGTTCCACTAAACACATACAGCACATTACGGGGAGTGCTTTAATGTCCTGTTTTATACAGACTAGGAGGTTTGTTGCTGTGCTGAATGCTAGGAATACAATTTCCTTTCTAGATTCTGTTACGTAATTATTAGAGCATGAATGAGGAGAGCACACACCAAAATCACAACATGGTATCTACGTCAATGGTGTGCTCTCGCAACACAAAATGGAAGCTACAGAAACAGAAGTCACAAATAAAATGAGGATAATAACATTTTTCTTAATCTTAGAGTTACTGGATGTGTGTAGTTAAGGAACAGATCAACTAGGCAGAAGTAAAGAAGGTGGCATTTCTGATTACTTCAGCTTGGGTTTTCAGATAATATGCTCTTCTTCACTACTGATATATTTCAGCCAGTCAAGATTACAGTTAAGCTATATGTTTTAATGTAAATGCAATTGACATTATTTTAAAAATATGATCCTGTTTGCTTTATCCCTTTTATATTTCATTGACAAATAAAAAGAAAAATAATGAAAAGTCTCTTGCACAGCTTTGTAAACAAAAGCACGTCAAGATAGTACAAAAGATATTTCACCTTCAGGAAAGAGGTAGAGTTTGTTTTCATAAAAATAACTTCATCTATTTTTATGTTATGATTTCATGACACAAACCACATGTAAGAGCAGGCTAAATGGGAAAACAAAGTCTATTACCTGTGATACTCCCAAGCATTAAGAAATGTTAATGAATTTAAAGGATATAAACCTTCATACATCACAGCATAAGACAGGAGCTATGAACAAGAAATATGCTTTTGCTTTAGAAAAAAATTTTTTGAGAAAAAAAGTTTTATCTTTTCATACTAATGTTTCAGATATATTAGTCTTGGAGTTAAGCTGGTAGCACTAAGGTTAGAGCAAAATCCCAGGGAAATAATCCACTGACTCAGTACTATATCATTACACATTATGGCACTGTTTTAGTTTAGGTATTTCTATCTCTTTTAAACTGGACATTACAAGAAAGTTATTATCAGTTCATGGGGATGAAATCTCACAAGAGAGATTGAAGCCACTGTTAAAGGACAAGATCACATTAGATCCTGTTGTGTGCATTAATGCGTTGGAACTAACTGATATCTCCATGTAAAGTGAGGATGGAGAAGGTCCTTAATATTTTAGTTGAGTATTATGTTTTATTCACACAAAGGGAATGATCTCAATTCATTCTAGAAAGTGACTATGTTTTCTTCAAGTTGCATTTTAGAATTTGATTAATGTGAAGAACCATCCTTCTGCTGAATGTATGAACTGGTTTAAAATTTTGTGATGGATAGATGTGCCATAATGTCAAGAGTATGGCAACAGGCATTAGTATTGGTGCACAAATGGAGTCTGAAACTGTATTTATTTTCAGAGAAAAACAAGAAAATTCATATCTGAGTTTAGCAAGGTCTCTCCCTTACACTTGCACACACACTTAAGACAATTGCTTCCTAGTAAATACTATTACTAATACAGAAAATATGATGCAAATTATTGGCCAAGTAGATGTTCTAACCATATTTTGACTCTGTATCCCCCCTTCTCCATTTTGTATTATTAAGATCCTGTTTTGCCTACATAAAGAAAGTTTGGTTCAATGGTCTTCTGAGCCTTCCTGATACTGACAATAGCTATTAAATTCAATACAGGGACATATACAAGGATCTTTTAGACAAAAGCCATGCTAAACTTGAATCTGAATATAAAAAATAGAAAGAATTAAAAGCAAGCAAACAAACAGAAAAATCCACCCAACATTATAAATATTTTACAGACATTTTTTAAAAAGTAGCATATAAAGCTTTCACGTAACAAGACCAATCAACCTGACTTCAGCAAGAAGGAACATTTGTAATCAGTGATATTTATAAAACTCTTGGAAAGCTTTACATTTGTTTTTCTTCATTTATCAAACACCAGATCTTCCAAGGAAATAGGGAAATACAAGCTTATCTGTTTAAAAAGACAGGGTATAGGTAGGATTTTGTTCAGGAAGAAGATACATAAGTAAAATTCATAGAATCATAGAGTCAAAGAATCCTTAGAGTTGGAACGGACCTTTAAAGGCCACCTAGTCCAACTCCCCTGCAATGAACAGGGACATCTACAGCTAGATTAGGTTGCCCAAGGCCTGGTCCAGCCTCACCTTGAAAGTCTCTAGGGATGGAGCATCCACCACATCCCTGGGCAACCTGTTCCAGTGCCTCACTACCCTCACTGTAGAAGACTTTTTCCTTGTATCTAACATAAATCTACCCCCTTTAAGCTTGAAACCATTTCCCCTTGTTCTATCACCACAGACCCTGCTAAAGAGTCTGCCCCCTTCTTTCCTATAGCTCCTCATTAGATATTGAAAGGCTGCTCTCAGGTCACCTCACAGACTTCTTTTTACAGGCTGAAAAGCCCCAGCTCTCTCAGCCTGTGCTCGTAGGATAGATGTTCCATCCCTTGGATCATTCTTGTGGCCCTCCTCTAGATGTGCTCCAATAGCTCCATGTCTCTCCTGTACTGAGGACTCCACATCTGGACACAGTACTTCAGGTGAGGCCTCACCACTGCAGAGTAGAGGGGCAAGATCCCCTCCCTTGACCTGCTGTCCATGCTTCTTTTGATGCAGCCCAGAATATGGTTGGCTTTCTGGGCTGCGAGGGCACATTGCTGGCTCATGTCCAGCTTCCCGTCCACCAGTATGCCCAGGTCTTTTTTGGCAAGGCTGCACTCAATCCTTTCATCTCCCAGCTTGTATTAGTAGTGAGGGTTGTCTTGACCCCAATGCAAGACCTTGCACTTTGATTTGTTGAATCTCATGAGTTTCACCTGGGCCCACTGCTCAAACCTGTCTAGGTCTGTCTGGATGGCATCTCACCCTTCTGATGTGTCAACCACTCCCCACTGGTGTTCAGTGTTTCAGCGTCTATTACTGACAATACATGCTCTGGATACTTTCAATTGGTCAATCATGTGCTGTTGTCGTCAGCTAAGATGCCTTACGGCATCCTGGAAAGATATCTAGAGCTAAGAGATGTAACATAGGACTTACAGAAGCCCCATGCACTATTGGTCCAGTTGGAGACCAGCTGGGGTTTGCTAAGATATCTCAAATTACAATAGATAGCCACAGTTAAGAAATTGTATGAAGCTTCTATTCAGCATGGCGAAGCCTAGTTATCTGCTGATACAGTCCACTAGTTGGAACATTCAGTTTTTTCAGCATGGGTAATTCGCAGTATATGAGACATCACCAAGTCTCTTGCGTGGTTTTAGCAGATAGTCCAGATGACCAAAGGTCTTTCATAGGTCCCTGGGCATACGGGTTTCTCAGACATCATGGAACACCACATATAATATTAGACACTTATATTTAGGAACTGAGCTCTGTAGGAGGTTAACACCTGAGAAGGTCAGTAGATACAAGTGTAGGTGCCTTGGTTTTGAACCAAATTCCATCCTGCTGTTTATACCTGTTTGCTGTCTGAGCACTGTTTTAAATATAGTTGTTTTTTTTTATAATTGCTAAGTCATCACTATAATACGCTTACCCAAGACATAGACAGAGAATTCACTTTTGTCTAATTCATATCATTACAGTCTCATTGTGGCCTCCAGACTGACATCTGATCACCATATTTTGCTTTTAGCTACTTCCTCTGTAAGGTGCAGAAAAAGATCCAAATCCATGCTCTTAACATAGAATAACTTCTCTCTGATTTTCTTTGCATTAGAAAGGAAACCCAAACACCTGCCTCAATAACAGAAATTTCCCTCCATGTTAAGCATGAGTTGAATTTCAGAGTAAACCCTTGTATCCTTAGCTTACCTCAAAACCAGAGCTAAGGTGTAACTGTTTCATAGACTCTTACAGCTTTTATTAATATCTGTGATTCTGTACATAAACAGTGGTTATTCTGTTCCTCACTCACATCAAGACACCTTCACTTCATTGACTTAGGCTGCCCATGCAAAATGAAGTTGAGGTAAAGAATATGCATTGCAGTGAATTTGAATTTGGGCAAGAGAGCCCAAAAGGGAGTCTGCCATATCATATTCTTCCTAGATAACTACAACTACAGCTGCAAATGAGCAGGGTTACTCAGATTTTATTGTAACTTATAGCAGGTAAAGAATTCTTTTAAGTAGTGTCAGTAAATATTCAGACACATGGAGTGACATTGTTGTGTTGCTGTTATTTGGATTCTCAGCATCTACTTCTACCAGTGACTTCTACTGAACGCTTATCTTTGTTTAAGGCTGACATATCTCTGGAAAAAAAAGTTACTTTATCCTGGTATAATTTAAACCTATGATCTGAATTTTGATTTGAAATACATTATTTGTGAGCAATAATGCCTACTTACTCAACTTTAAAATTGAAAATTACGTAACAATTGAAGTACACATGGAATTGCAGATTATTTCTATTTTTTGTGTCCACCCAACAGCTAATGGAAAACTGTGTAATACAAAACTCTTGTTATTTCAAGAACAAAACCAAAGTCTATTCCATTCTATTCTTAAAAAAAAAGAAAAAAAAAAAAAAAAAGAGAGAGAAACAATTCTAGAAATTGATCATTTGCTGCCAAATGACAAATTATGCCTATTGCAATAATTTTCCTGAACTTATGAACAGTTCATTAACTGAGAGTTGTTAAAAATACAATAGAAACAGTAGTCCTGTATTTTATTTTTCTTTGTGGTTAGTAGCAAGGTCTGGTTTAGCTGAAAAAATGAGCAATGAGATGATAGCCTATTCTCCGTAGATCTTTTGGAGTACAGAAATTGGAATGTCTTAAAGGGAAAGAAGAACAAAGAGAGAGACATCAGAAGATTGGCACAGCAGCATGCACTCATATCTCTGCTCCTAATGAAATGAGAATATATATAGAGAGGTAAGGATAATACTAAAAGGCAGTGTACATACAGATACACAGATGTACGGAACATATATAAAACAAGTGTTTTATATCATAGCAAACTATACCATGCTCCAGTTCAGTCTGAAGAGATGAAGATACCATCATGGACTGTTTCATTGTGAAAACTTATCATTTCAGAGCAGATTTGCAAGAAGTAGAAAACAGTCGAGAAAGAAAGACCTCCACACAACAACACTTGAAGTTAACAGACAATGAAGACAGGTAGGACTAAGGATGTGCGGCAGAAGAAAGAATGCATCATGTCATTACAGATCACTCAGAAAAATTGAATATAACTGCAGCTGACCTTGTTTCCTAAAGACTCATCAATCTTTCAAGTGCAGTGTAAAGAGAGGTGTCTGAGGGCATTTTAACCTTTCCAGCTTTATTTCCTCTATGTAAGCAGACTTCACAAGCAAATTCTATGACTATATAGGTATTGCTGTTTCCCGATGTGCTAGTAGTGCAATGCTTTTGGGAAAGATCTGATGAGGAATAGTTTTAATTGTTTCATATTCATGACTTTAGGCTCTAATTCATTTGCTAGTGAACCTTCGTTATGCCTTAAAATGAGCATTTTAAGTAGTTTTTGTTTGTTTGTTTCATTTTTTTTTAAGAGGAGAGGAGGAGAAGGGAGTGCAGTGGAGTAGAGAAGAGAGGACAAGAGAGGAGAGGAGAGGAGAGGAGAGGAGAGGAGAGGAGAGGAGAAGAAGACAGAATGGACAAATTATTTTTGCAAGGTATTTTTTTTTTAGAACTCTTTTCTTTCCTTTATATATCAATAACTAACATTATGTTGTTTCCTGTGGCAGAACGTCCACTCACATCTTTTGCTTTGATGGTAGTGCACTGAAGCTGTGCAATGAGATGCACACTTTGACTAGAATGTCCAAGCTAGTTTACTTACATTAAATTTACATTTAATTTATTTCTTTAAGGACTGGTTCAATTAAAACTAAGCTGTGTAATATTTATTTTGTGTTGGGAAATAACACTGAGAAGAAAGAAAATGCCTGGGCCCCTGGCATTTCCCCAGTTTGGATGCATGATTTATTTCTGCCCTGAAAAGATTTGTTTAATCATCTGCTTTTACAATATGTGTTAGAGAAAAGGTTAAAGATGAATTTGTTTTCTCTGAGGCTTCCATTATTGAAATGCACTCAAGCATGCATTCATACTACATGACATTAAAGGAAGTTTGACTTACGTTCTGTTTTCCCACAATGTTATCGAATGGAAGTTCAGGGCTCCATGATCCTTCAGTAAATGTTGCTCCACTGTTTCTCCTGTCGGAGGAGCTGACAGCCTCTTTCACAATATCTTCAGGCAAAGTCAACAGACTCTCCTCAGGTTGTTTAATTAAATAAGTCTCTATGTTATGTTTCCTCAAGAATTCATTGCGTTCTTTGCCATGCCCTTCTTCAACTTTATAATCCCCATTAAGGCAGTCCAGAGTGGCTTTTGAGATGTGGATTCTCCTGCATAAGTGAAATAAGTAGTAGCAAATACTGATTGTGCTCTAGTATAAATAGGTAATAAGGAGTTTTATGAACTCTGCACCATGTTAACATGATAGATACATAGAAGCATTTATGTTGTATATGATGATTTATATCATGAAAATGTAATAGTGTATTCAACAAACATTTGGATGCAAGTGCTGTCTTGTTTTCACCAACAGGATCTCAGGAATGCATGAAGTCCTGTGACAGGAAAAATTTTTTGATATTCATATCTGATGCCTTTGTTCACAGTAATAGTTTAATGAGAGACCTATCTGAGTAAAATATGGTTGAAAGTGAATCCAGATTGCCAGGTAGATACGGTCAAGAAATAATATGGTGTGTATTAGAGCAGTTTGTGTGAAGGCTTTTTAATTTCTTTCAGTTAGCTGAGGTAGCTTAGACTATTTAAATTAGTAATCTGATCGTATCAGATGTGAATTAGGGAATAGTTACATAAACTAGCTTGGTATTAAGAAAGTGGGGTGATAATTTCTAACAAGAGTTAGTGATGTTAAAAAGCTTTTGCAAAAGTAAAGGTAACATATCAAAGAGATGACATATGAAGAGCTCAAATTTTGCAAAAGTATGAACATAGGTCTTTAGATATTTTCCAACCAAACTTGGAGGTGCTTGCTATTTGGAATTTCTGTGCCATAGTTATGATGGCTTAAGAAGGACAGAAATAAATTCAGTTAAAACAAAATGGAATAGATGTTTCTTATTCCTATTTTTAAGAAACCTTCAACATTCTACATGTAAGATAAATTGCAGACACCTCTGAAACACATCCAAGTGCTTAGCCATGCAATACCTTACAAAATAAAATTATAAATGCACTATGAGGAGATGTTCTTTGGACATTTAGCTAACTCAAAAAAATAAAGGTACTATGTCTTTAAAATTGGCTCATTTTTCAAAAAATTGGACACATGGCTTTTGGAAATTCAGGCTTGCAGATTCCTAAAATTCGGAGTTAGCTAAAATTCATCGTTTCTTTATGACAAACACTGAGGAATTTGTCTAGCCCTTAGAAAACTGAATAGGTTGAATTTATTGAAGTAAACTACTAATTAAAAAAAAAAAGTGGGAGAGAAAAGAAAGGAAGAATGAAAAAGAAAATGAACATTAGTTGTTAGTGTGACTATCTTTGTACTGAATTTCAACCTAATATAATTTCAGAAAATTACATTACAAAACCTTGAAATATGGATTTTATAATGGGAATGATAACTAGAGTGTGGAGCTGGCTATTGATTTAATATCCATAAGTGGATCAAATATTAATAAATTATTGGTAGATTAAAAATATTTTTGGATTTCACCTTATGCACTGATTTAAAAAATCAATTAAAATGTATAGAGTCACTCAATTTCATACAAACGTATTATGTCAGAAATATGAGCATTGAAGACAAAAAGTATAACCTACCCTACTTTTGAAAAGTACCAAGCCAAAAACTCTAAGTAATACCCACCAGTGATGCATCCCAGAAAATTAATTATTAGCTAAGTTTTCTGCCAATTTAATAAAGTGGATTAATACCTAGATGTACTGAAAGAAAATTAGAAGATGGGAATCTGGCGGAAGAGTGTTTCTTAAAAAATATTATCTGATTTTAGATGACAAGAAGTGAGGAGCGGCTGAAAGGACTTTAACTGCACTAGGAAATCTGCTTTGCACACCAGGAAAGTCTGATTTAAATCACTGCTTTGAGAGACTTAGTGAACTGCTGTCACGTACAGGCTTTGCTCTGTTAGCAAACGGATATAGGAGAGTGGAAATTACTCCGCTCCAATAGACTGCAGCTTAGTCAGGCGTTTTATTGACACCAGCAAGGTGGTGCCTTCTCTGGGTTATTCATTAATAGCTGTATTACTTGTATGAATTAACAGCAATAAACTACACTTTTTGCTGGTGTAGATAATATTTTTGCTCATGCTAACTAAGCAGCATATGACACTTCTTAGTTATCTGAGGCTCTTGTGTGATAAGCAGTAGAGAAAGTAATTTTCTCTAGTTTTAAACACAGGTGACATGCAGAGTATAGAATTTATTTTCAGAGCATGCAATGTTTCATTTTCTGTTGATCCTAAGAATATAGATTACCTTAAGATCCCACAATAGGGACGAGTGGAGAGAGTCCACATTTACAAACACAGTATAAACCAAATAGTTTTATAATTTCCTTGGAACATGACAGTTCTGACATATCCTGATGTAGGTATAGGGAGTACAGCACATGACTCAGAGCTGATGACTTAAATCCTCTGTCACTCAAAGATGACAGCGTCACTTAAACTTTTTCTGTATAACAGTGTCTGTGGCTCTTGCTTCTATGTTCCATTACCACAAGTTGCATCATTGTATGTGATCTTTTTCTACATCTTTCAGCAATGGAAGAGGGAACTGAAAGTGTATAGAAGATTCCTGCCATCAGTATAATTGCTTCAAACTTAGGGTATGCAACTTCCAAACTGCAGTGAGGTACACGCCATGACAGATAGAAATAATATTTTATCCCCCAGGGGCATTAGCCACCACAGATAAAGAGAAACCAAAAAGGCGAATAGAAAGTGATATATTTTCATGTATGGACTGGCTGTCAAACAAATGTTTCAAAATACCTGCTGAAGTGTTAAATATTTAGAAGAGTTCCTTGGGACCCAAGGGAATGACATGGAGCTGAGTCAGGGGAGAGTCAGGTTGGTTATTAGGAAAAAGTTCTTCATCTAAGAGTAGTGGGCATAGAACAGGCTCACCAGGGCAGTAGTCATTGAACGAAGCTGCAATTCAAGAGCTTTTGGAAAGCACTCTCAGAAATACGGTTCAATTTAAGAGTGGTCCTATGTGGAGCCAGGAGTTGGACTCACTGATCTTTGTGGGTCCCTTTGAAATTAAGATATTCTATGATTGTATGAGCCTGCTGTCCATACCTCCTTGTTAATGGCATAGTGACCCATGAAGATATATCTCTTCCCATACTTTGTACATTATGAAATAAAATAAATAACATCATCATGCCTCACAGCAGCAGAATGCAGACTGGAGAAACTCAGGTATTGTCAACAGCTAGCTTGGATATATGCGCTACCTCTGTGTACCATATAGGATGAATACAACCAGTTGACTATCTTCGTGAAAACTTAGGTGGCAAAGGAGAAGAAATACTTTTGTCTTTTCCAATGCCTCTGCATGTAGATCATTTCTACATTGTTTCTGGCTGTAACCTCACATATTCTTGCCAATCACAAAAAAAGAAAACAAAGGAAAGCAAACAAACTAAACCAACAAATCCCTAAAAATTATAGTTTATGAAATAATGGAAAGAACTGGAAAGATTAACAGTGAGTAGTGTTGACAATGTATTCTGACTGAGAAATACATGCTGCCTTACCCAGGAATTCCACCAGACTCGAGTTTGTTTGCAATATCCACATCCCATGACCAGACATCAAACTGCCACTTTCGCAGGCCCAGCACTCCACACAGAACTGATCCTGAATGTATCCCTATTCTCATGTCAATGTCATGCTTTGTTCTTGACCTAACATATCTGTTAAACAAAGCAAAAACAAACAAACAAAAAAGACCAGGCTCATGAAATTATATGCCACATCTTTTCATAACTTTAGAAAATAATACAATGGAAAATACAATGTCAGTTTCGTGTAAATGACCACTTGATCCGCAAAATAAAGAGATGCCTTTCTAGGTAGTAAAGTCCAGGTAGTAATCAAATAACTATAAAAACCAGATTATCATTAAGCACTTAGCTGCATGCATGGTTCAGTGGCATTGGTATTATTCCTATCAGGCAGAAAGAAAAAGATAGGAAGAGAAAAACATGTATGAATGAAAAGATTAATTGAAATCATTGAGTTCATCAGCATAGAATTATTAAAGAACAACCAAAAACTTGACCAAAATTGCTATCATCAAACGTGCATATACTTTTACATCTTACTGCATCTTTTAATTAACTTCAAAATTTCAAAAATGCTACTTTTTTGAAAGAAATTTAACAGTTCCTTTTTGTTCAAAGGTGAATTATTTGCAAGAAGTTTGGTCAAAATAGTTTCAGTTCAGTGTAATGGCGAAGACCATTTCACAGTTCAAAAGTAAAAACACAGAAATGCATTTGTTAATAGCCTCAGAAAAGGGACTTTGCTCCAACGCTGTTTTCAATTAATATATCTGTGGGTCATAAATAGAATTTCGTTGTGTTAAAATAGTATCTTCTTTTTCTGATATGAGAAAATGTATCATTTACAGCTACAGTCATGTAAACCTAGCACTACTTCTTTCAAGTCAGTGTTGAGAAAGTCAAGCACATCATTGTAGGAAACTCACAGTTATGATAATTGGTCTATGTCCATTGGGATGACAAAGAGAACTTTTCCAGTGCTCCCTGTGTGACAACAATTATTTGCACCAAACGCTGCTAGAGCTAGTGTTCATTCATATTTGAATAGCTTACTCAAGATAGGATAAGCATGTTACTACTGTTGGTCTATGAACAAGATTGCTATTTCTCTGTCAAGAGTTCAATTTCTGTGACCACTGAAGTCAACAGTAAGGCAACAAGATCACAGAGCAGGCAAAGAATAAACAGCCCTGTTTCACAACTTTGAAGCCAAATACCATAGCCTCATATGCCTCAGTCATGACCTTGACTGACCCTCTCTAGAGGAGAAAACTACTTACTGCATTCATTACGTGGCCTTTTGTTATTGCAACAGGGGCACTGATTCATTGTGTGAAAAAAATAACGAAATAACAGTTTCAAAATTGAGATAAACTAATCATAAAAATAGTGAGGGATTGAAAATAAGCAATTAGTCTTCATATTCCCAAACCTTGGAGAAAAGAGTGTGCATGATGTCCCAGTGCAGTTGCTTGTCTATTAGAGAAGACCTTTACATCATATCTAAGCTAACATATTTCAGGTTTTTAAAATAAAGAGACTTACACAGAGTTAATCATAAACTAATAAAAAAGAATGAGCTTTGGGAGGAGATTTATCTGTGTTCAAATAATATATAGTTTTCATCTACAAATTTCTTTACTGTTTTGAAATCAAGAAGGCTTGAAATATGAAAATTAAATAAACACATAATCACCTGACTCTGGAAGACAGCACTTGAAAACAAATCCTCCACACTGAAGGTTCCTTATGTATCGTGAGAGGTTAAGAGAAGTAAGAATACTACAATCTGTAATGTGTTACAAAGAGTTTTTATAGGTATGCTACAAAAATATCGAAACACTCACAACTCTCAGAGGAATTGTCAGACAGCTCCCCACAAAATTGTTTTCCCAGTCTGCCTTTTTCTTTTCTTCAGACCCAGATAATTATTTCTCACTTTATGTCTAATTTCTTTATCTTGAAATAGAACACTAATTAGATCCAGAGGAGTAATTGAGCAAAAAGAATTTCTCTGAAAAATGCGCACAATAAGAGGACCTTACATTTATTAAAATAGGTTAATTGTGTGTGTCTCTACACATACATATATACTCTCTATTAGATCAGGTCAAGTTTTAAATGCTAGTAAATACTATCATTTAATTTTAAATATTGTGAATTATAACCTATATTTGTATGCTGTATGGGAATTAATGCACATGGATCTCATTGTAGAGAACACGTACAAATGATGGTGCAACCAAGCAATACTTCCCTCTCTTTCCAGAGCATTCTCTAGGAGTTGCTGGATTTCAACAATTTTGTCCTAAACATATGATCACATGCTGAGAAAGCTTTGATCAGCCACATAGCACTTTTGCATTTATTCAAAACTTCATGTACCTCTGACTCCACGCTGCCTCCTACATGATACTAGAGACTCTACGCAAGGCCATATCCCTTCTTGCCTCATCTGTTATCTTTCACAACCTCCCAGAAACTTTTAAATGTGTGCTGCTGAAGTGATATTTCATTTCAGCCCTTCAGCTGCAGTCAGGTGGGATTTGACCACCTGCCTGCATCTTTTGACTTAGAGCTGTTCTGTTTTCCTGCCAGACTTGGTGTTGGTACATCTGCAGGGCCCTATCATCACATTCTCCTCTTACTTGCCCTTCGCAGCAATATGCTCTTACATTGATAGGTAGGAAACTAATTGTATGGAAGGATCTGACTAAATCGAGCCACAGGCAGTCTGGGATGTATTTAAACAGACTCTGTCCAGAATATGAATCAAAAGCATGATGGAGATTTGGCCCTTCTCCCGTTGCTTTGTTATTTGCAATGCAAAATTGAGAACAGAATTGTTGAGAATGTTTGTGGACACTTTAGATTTTGCCAAACTTTTGTTACAAGGTTTTAAATTGAATAATAAATAAATAGTTGTCATTGAAAAATGAAATGATTGATTAGTGTGTAAAAAGTCGCAGAATTCTTGAAGTAATGTGGAGTGAGGCATTTCAGAATTATGCAGAGAAAGGGATTTCACCATAGATGTCTACGTAGTCAAATCCAATTCCCTAACAGACAGGCTGTTGGCTACTTCACAAGCTCTTGTTTATATACTGTTGTAAGACAGAAGCTATTAAAAACCCTGACACTACAAAACTTGAGTCCTCTTAGTCTTAGGAAGAGGTAGTTCTCATTTATTCAGAAAAAAATACTTTTAAATAATAACGTGTATTAGATATTGAAAAAAAACAATTTGTTCTCTTTCCATATGTTCATGTTCTGCATTCTCTAGTTCTTCTGCCTCTTAAATTTATTCAGCTATGGAATGAATTTTCTTCAACTGCTTAAGGCTTTTTGGAAACTCTTTGGAAAAGCACATAGACTAAGTTGAATTATTGATGACCTATAATGCTGCCCAGTTTACCTCAAAATCTGCCTCATGAAATGAAACTGTGACTGTTGCTATTCTTGCCATATCTCATTTCAATCAATTCATTGATGAACATTTCATTGGTTTTAATTGGATCTTGCATTCCTTTCTGGCCAGCGTTCTTTGATGGGTATTTGATTTTTTTATGCTACTAATTTGAGGCTTTTTTATTTGCATGTAGAATGTGAGCCAAAAGTCTGAAATCTGCTTTTCAACATTTTCTGTAGCTGCCAGAAAATGGAATGCTGTGCAACTCATATGTTGTATGTTCCAACAGTGACACATCAGCCCTATCTGTGCTAATCAATTTCACTTTGCAAGGCTCTATCTACCAACTGAGATATTTAAAATATCTCCAGCATGTGTGTTTGTTTGTTTGTTTGTTTGTTTTTTCCCTGGTTGACTATATCTCTTACAGTTTCAGGAATTTGCTCTGTGAAATTTGTTGACACATAGGCATTGATGTTTTCATGCACTTGTAACAGGGATGGGAATCCCGTGCTCTCTAAAGTAAATGAGTTACAGCTGGCCCACTGAGCAGGAGGTGGGACTAGTGATCAGTCCCCTGAGATCCCATCCAAATTGTCTTGTCCTATGGTTCTAAGACTCAATTACATAGAAAACCCTTTGGTTGAGCCTAACAGATTTGTGGAGCTTTCTTTAAAGAACGCAAATGCATTTTTGGGCTGACATGAGAAGGTATAAGGTGAACTGTGGTGGGTGCTCTCTTTGGTATGACTCTGGGAGCTGTGTCATCCTTACAAAAGAGACATCCATTACACATAAAAAGCTAGGTAACAGGGTGCACTGAACTACTGAAAGCTTCAAAGAGTACAGCTACATGACTCACAAGATATCACGTTTTGCAGATGGACTCTACAAAGCCCTGAATTTACAATGTAAGGCAGATAATATCCCAAGAAGCCAGTTTAAAACAGCTTCAGAATGGGTCTACCTTGGAATTAGAGCTGAATCCCAGAATCAACAGCAATTGTTACTTCTAGAGAAGTTTCATATCATCAGATTTATCATTAATGTAACTGACTTGCTCTGAGCTCAGACTAATAGTATAGCAATATGGACAGTCAAATTACTTCTGCATTCCCATTTTTTAAGGTCTTCCTGTGCCGAGAGGCAGAAAGGAATCACGAAGGATTACAAAACATATTATCAGAAATTTGCTTTTTCATTTGAAAAGAAGCTATTCACACATTCCTATGCTGTCTTGACAATGTAACTTTGATAGTATTTGGTGGCACTTTCAAAGAAAAGAGGTCTTAGAGGTGCGAAAAATGATTAATCATTACATAGTTCAATTTATTTAGGCACCCAGCAGCGGAAACAGGGAAAGATGGACTGTCCTGCTGCTCTGTTCATTCACTGTCAGTGGCTGAAATGGACATGTGGATGTGATGATATAGCTTGTGTCTGATAGGCATTGAATTTGTGAACTAAGAACTTTTGAAATGAAGGCAAGCAATAATTTTTGGTTTTGTGAAGCATTGTTCTGTCTCACATGAATCAGAGCTCACTCCAACATAGGCTGAGCCCTGTAAGCTGTGCAAGAAAGAATCTGTGGAAGGAATCCAGAAATGAATCAATTGTATAATAAATCATGGAATATGAAAGCAGTTCCTGGCTGCTTCAGTGTGCAAGTAACTTATTTAACAAGCATTGATCATGACATGATTTTATTTTAATATTCAGTTGATGGAGTTACAAACTGGGGTTTTATTCATGTGGAAAGCAGAAGACCTAACAGATCAGTCACTGAGATTGTCTAAAATATGTTTTTTTCATGAACTGATGTTAATATTAGTAACTTATTATGGATAGTTACTGGAGTTTAGCCTACATGGTAAACTGGCACTGATTTTTCTGTCAAAATAATTACTCTTTCAGCTGGTATTTTAGTGGGAAGTAATCCAATAAACCATTCGCAAGTCCACTTGAGTTCTTGAGTATCTGAGCCTTACACAATCTTTGAGTTTTAGGATTAATGACATTTGAGAAGGTGGTGGTGAAGGAAGCAATCTTTAACCCTTGGAAACATGCCCTATCACCTACACTGCCACTGTGTCCAAAACTCAAATGCAGAAGTGACAGGACAGTTACATTGTCTGACTTGTCATCCTGTGTAACACAGTCTGGTACATTTTAATCACTTGAATTTGTTTATTTTTCAGTGACTTGCATCTGATGGAAATTTTCTTTCCAGGAAAAAAGCTACCATTTCTTTTGGTGGTACTGTTGCCCATTTTTAAATCCAGTTGTTGTCTGTCCATATTAATAAGCTCCTACAAAACAACCTCTCAGTGAAATTATTATTTTTTTAAAATATAATCTAAACAAATCAGGCTAAATAATTCTCTTATTTTAGAGGTACGACTGCTTCACACATTATTTGTATGGCTTTTCTCTGCACCCTTATAAAAATGCTTAACAAGCTCTTTAAAAGGACTACACGACACCAAGATTCGTTATTTTCATCCCAGTCTTGATATAGACATACTATTTTCTAAAATTTCCACTTCAAAAATACAAGTTCCTTTATGGTTATTTCCTTTACTTCTCTTAACAGTTCTTCCGTCACTCCCTCTTCCTTTCATGATTCCCCTCTCTTTTCCTTTACCTCACTTTTCCCCTGAATTTCCTTTGGCACTCTCTCTGTGCTTTACATAGTAATCCCTCTTCTAACAGCCCAACACAAAGAATTGGAAACCTCAGTGAACAAGCATACTAATCTCTGTCTGGAGCATAATGTGATATTTAGAAATGATCTTAGTTCAGAATTACTTTTGTGTTCTGCATCTTTCTCTTATCTATTTTACATCCATTTTAATGTATTTGAAGAAGAGATCATATCACCAAATCCACCCTCATTCTGCTGTTGAGTCTTGAGCTCATGTTCTATACTTGACTGTCAGCAAGTAGGTTTTCTATCTTGAATTTTATCACATATCTCATTCATAATCCCATCCATATGACACTCCAACACAGCTTTGGAATTTCACTAACACGCAATGCGAATGCTGATGACTGCTTTTTCCTTACAGATTTTCCTCTCCCCACAAATCAGTAAAGATAAAATGGAGGCTTTTTTTTTTTTTGTAATAGATAAGTGCAATTACAGGTTTAGTTTCCCTCTGTTATCTCTGACACCCCTTTAGCTTAGCTCATAAGTATTAAAATGAAATATAATCATCCCATGACTAAACATTCCTCTACTATCTTATTTTTATCAACTGTCAAAAGAGACAGGCATTAATACAATATATTTAAGACAGGAAGATTTGCACAGCATACAAAAAGAGGTGAGAACCATCTGAATAAATGGACGCATTATAAAGAAATTATTATTTTTATTTAGTTTACACTTCCAATTGTATCGAAAGACAGTTTACAGGAGATTAGAATGAAACAGTCATAGTTAAGAATTTTTCTCTTGTGATAGGGCAAAGCTCCCTTTCTTCACAGTAAAAATCAAAATTTGTGGAACTTTCACGGACGAAAGTCATATTTTTACTGTGCTTGATTATCAAGGGAGCAAAGTACAAGACAGAATGGAATACATAAAAGCTTTTCTTGTATAAGCTTTGTAACAAGAACAGTGATGCATAAAAGATTACAGAGAAAACTACGATCTTGGATTATTTGGTTGAGCCCTGAACAGCTCTTTACATCTCCAAAGTGAGAAATGGAGCAACAAGACTCAAGTTTAGACCCCTTAAGATCAAGGTGCAGAACGTCAATAAATAATGAATTAACACTTTAACTGTATGGTATATGAGGCGCTTTAAAACACGCAGAAATCTCTTTAGAGTCAATCTGTCCAAGACAACTTGTTTTACAAGTTGTGTAACAAACAGATTTTGCATTCTTGTTACGTTCCTGCTGACTAAACAACTATCAAGAAGACCAGAAGGAAATTTCAGTAATGATATCCTGAGATGGTAGATTTGGGGACACTTCCTCACCTGAAGTTAGGTACTGATCCTTGCATCAACTACATATTGTCAATAAGGGAATTAGATATTAGAGGACCTAAAGATGAAGATCTGGTCCATTTAATTTAAAGATTCCTTCTGTCCTAATTACACAAAGATCTTAAACTGCTATAAGAATAAAATTTTCTAAAAGTGTATGAATTTCTCTCTGCAATTTAAGTGCCTAAATCCCAATTTAGCTGGGATACTGTTGCATGAATCCTGTTTTGAGGATTCTTTTTGTATGCTTTCTTCTCTTTGTTTGGTTTTAATGTCTAGATCTTAAGCTAGGCTGAGTGCTTCAGCTAAATCATAAATGAGATTTAAGAACTAAGAAAGAGCTTTTCATGTCACCTTTATCAGTTTCACATCACCTTTATTAGTAATCTTTAAATGTTTGGATTTTTCTTGTAATTGTTCTCTGCCTTGAAAGAAGCTTTGAATTCCTGTGTATCATTTGAATATAATTGTGAAGCCAAAGGATAATTTCTCTTATCTTGAATCATCTCTCTTTTGTTTTGAACACACCAAATTTTTGTTTCATGAAAACTTTAGAGGCAGATAAAATATAATAATCTAAATGTCATTTTTAGCAGGTTTTAGTTCAAATCTCCAATCCTTAGTAGCAATTCAGTTTTTCAAAAAGTGGAGTTTTCTTCATTTTAACCATGAGAGAGTTCTATCAATTTCAGTTCCAGTTAAGAGACAGTAGAAATTTCCAAGTACTCTCAGACACGAGGACTGAATTATTTGTAATATCCTACAGAAGAACTGATCCTCCCTGGGAACTATATTGATGCACATTAAGATAAGCAAGATAATGCTCCAACAACAGGAAGAGAAAAGCTTGGGAAAAAAAACTCATCAGGTGGCCAGAAATTCAAATGCTATATTTATCAAAAAAGTTGGAGGCAATATGAACTGAATTGGCCTGGGATGACCAAAATCCTAATGGACTTTGACTTCACAACTCCTTCTGGACTCACCTATCACTTAAGATATTAAAACTAGATTACCACTTCTTCTGGAGTACCATCTTTGAATCTTCGTTCATAAGAGGACACTTGAGTTTTAGAGACTTACACATAAGTAATAAGGTTCAGAGAAATTTAGAAAAGAAAAATGACTTTCAACGGGTTCATTGCAGATGGTATTACAAAGCAAATGCAAATCATTTCATGTATGACTCCAAGTATTTTTAACTATGTTTTTCCATCAGTGTATTTTCTCTAATTCATAGTTCGCTTTCACTGGGTGGATTCCAGAAACAAAAAATATTGATTACTTTGTGCAACATTTATTCTGTCATAACTGAACCAACGTTCTTAGAGATCTTTTTTGCATAATCATTATCCAGTTACATTTTCCATTAATTTATTTTTGTTAAATTCTGTCTCTATTAAGTTATCTATAATGTAGCTGCAGTACACCATAACACTCTAATGTACATAATGAAACACACTCCGATTAAAGGAAGAGAGCAGTCTGGAAAATAAGCAGGCAGATAGACTGCATGGCAAAACAACCAGGGAAGAGAATGCTGTGTGAAGGAAGACAGCAACTGAAGAAGAACTCAAAAAAGATAAAGTCAGAAAAATTGATATGATGGATAAAAACGTCTTGTGGAGGTTTTCTATGTATTGTCCATTGTCACGGAAATCATTGGACCAGCTGCTGCAGAGCATGTAACAACTAGCTCTGTGTGCATTGGAGTGATATGCTTTATGGATCTTAACAGCTCTCACTTAAGACTGCTGTTATTTTTAAGACAAGATTGAGGAGGAGGAATCTGAATTCTTTTGTATAATACCTTTAATAAAATAAACAATAATGAAAACACTAAATATATAGCAGTGGAAATACCTTAATTTGGAAACTTGCTGATAGGCAAACTAGCATTTAGTACTTCATCCCATACATACGGTGCTTTACATGGATTGCAGAAATTCTGTTGTTTTCATAGCAATGATCCTGAGGTCTCTGAACCACCCTAAGAATTACTTGTCTAGTAATAACAGTCTTAATAGGCAGTACAGGGCATTGATAGAAGCAATAAAACAAGAAGAAAGAAAATAATGTTACCTGATAGTTTTAATCATACTGAGCCCCATTTCAACGCAGCAGTGTGCATGATCCTGGCGAGGTTCTGGGAGCCCAGACACGCAGTAGTAACAATCTCCCAGGATCTTTATTCTAAGACAGTGATGTTCCTAGAGGTAAGTATTAATGGAGAAAGAAAAGTTATGTTCTCATAACTTCAAGATGAATGTGAAACAGGTTAGAAAAAGTACTGAAAAAAAAAGGTAATTTTTTTTCCAGCTTGTAATTATTATGAGGGCTGCTCTGAATGTAACAATTCCTGCAATATCAGAGGTGGATGTTGGTGGTATGGCAGTAGAGGTTGAACCTTCCCACCAATATTCCATTACATTATGTTGCTGTGTGACAGATGGCAGCAGAGGGGCTGTCTGAGAAAATAGTGTCTGACATGGAAGTGCAGATGAAGCAAAAGTGTGTCACTGAATTCCTCCATGAGGAAAAAAGGCACCCACTGACACTCATCAACACTTGCTGAACATTTATGAAGAGCAAACAGTGGCTGTGAGCACAGTAAGGCTGTAGATGGTGCATTTCAGCAGTGGCAACAGTGGAAGTGGCTCACCTTTGCTGGTGCAGATTTTTATGAGAGAGGCAGCATGCAGGCTCTTGTTCATCACTGGTTAAAATGCATACCTAATGGTGGTGATTATGTTGAAAAATAGTGTTTTGTAGCTAAGTATTTGCTCTGTCAAATAATGTTATTGTGCCCTTTTTATCTGTTATAGTTTCCATGGAAATAAAAAGAAGGCATTACTTTCAAAGTGATCTAATGTGGTCTTGATTTATTTCCATTTTGAAATAAAAAGTATCTTTATATTTTCAGTAAAAAAGGTTGATAGCAATTTTTGTGTTATGTTACACAGAGGTGTCCTTGCTGATATTGAGAATGGTTTTATCAGAGTTAGGCTGGAATCTAGACCCAGGATTCAGAAATGCCATCTTAGATAATGAATAATGTAGCTTAGGCTGTATTCTTTCAGGTCATTCTTTCTGCTGCTTTTTACAGTGGAAATAAATGAAAAAAACCCAACTTTTTTTTTTCACCACTGATAATTCCTTCCCATCTTAAATCTCCACTGCCACTCTCAAGCATTCCCAGCAGCTATAGGAGCTGATCAAGTACCTGAATTCTAAAAACACCAAAGTTGTTGTATTGTGTTAGGCTTTTTCTGCGGAGAAACTATATTTAGTCAGCATCCAGCTAGAATCATCCTTTACCCTAAAAGCAAGTACTGAACTTCTTAAATACTTATTAACAGTATCCTTATAGGCTGAAAGAACACATTGCAGTGTGGTTGGGAAATTATTTTAGAAGATCCTTTTAGTGAGCAAAAATACCTGGATGGACAAAACTTTTGCAGTTCCTAGACAAGCAGTTCCCGGAACAAGTAAATCTACCATCAGCTGTAAACATGCCCAAAGTATTCAGTTGGCTTGGCACCCATGGGTAGCAATCAGTGCAGAAGAACAGAGAACGTAACAATTTGAGATACAACTACAAGTGCCTGTGGGCAGCAGGTACTACAAGTTAAGTCAGGGAACCATTTCCGTGATTGGAAAATCTTTGAAATAATAAATGCGTGATTAGCACTCAATCACTAAAAGTTCAAATTAAAATGAAGACCAGTCATTATCAGAAAGAAGGATAACAATTTCTAAAACTGATGAGAGTAAAATATGGCCTGTGGTATTTAGTTCAGTTTTTTTCTTCTCTTTCTCTCTGGCAACCTGTGGTGGAGGCTGCACTAATCCAATACTACTTTTCTGAAAGAGTGTTCAGGCGCTGGAATGGGCTGCCCAGGGAGGTGGTGGAGTCACTGTCCCTGGAGGTGTTCAAGAAACATTTGGATGTAGTGTTGAGAGACATAGTTTAGTGGGGTTATTGGTGGTAGGTGGATGGTTGGACTGGATGATCTTGTAGGTCTTTTCAAATCTAGCTAATTCTATGATTCTACGATTCTATGAATGTTGCAAAAGAAATCTAAACACTTTGAATCACAGAGTCATAGAATATTCTGAGTTGGGAAGGACCCACAATAATCATCAAGTCTAACTCCTGGCTCCACACAGGACCACCCAATACTAAAACCATATTTGAGAGTGTTGTCCAAAGAATCCTTGAAGCCCGGCAGCTCAGGGCTGTGCCCACTGCCCTGGGCAGCCTGTTCCATGCCCACCACCCCCTGGTGCTGACCCTTTCCCTAACCCCCATCTGCCCCTCCCCTGACACAGCTCCATGCCGTTCCCTCGAGCCCTGTCGCTGTCACAGAGAGCAGAGCTCAGCGCTGCCCCTCCGCTCCCTTTGAGGAGCTGCAGCTGCCATGAGGCCTCCCCTCAGCTCCTCTGCTCTGGGCTGAACAAACCCAGGCACCTCAGCTGCTCTTCACACGTCTTGATCTCCAGACCCTTCGCCATATTTGCAGTCCTCCTTTGAACACTCTAATAGTTTTATGTCCTTCATATATTGTAGCCCCAAAACACAGTGCTTGAGCTGAGACTGTACCAATGCAGAGTATGATCTGTACTCAAAGATTTTGTACCTAAAAGCTTTTGGCCAAAAAAAAAAAAAAAAGCTTTGTACCCAAAGCTTTAGCTGAAGTCAGTTTAAGATTTACATGTGCCAAGGTGGGTAAAATCTGCTCTAGGCACTGAGACAAAGTTGGCTGATTCACCCTGAGATCTCCTTAAACCACCAGTCGGAGGTGACTGAGGCTGAAGCCTTGACCATACTGTATACTATATTATATATACATATATATATATACTGTATAGTATATATATTTACTAAAAGTATACTATATTGCATATATGCTACTATATAGTATATATATACCCTATACTCTAGCTGGCTTTGAGGGTGCAATGCCTAGATTCCAGTGTTTCACAATTCAAATCAAAACTAAAATCAGGCTTCTGCAATGACAAGCTACACATGTAACATTTCTCTTCCTCGCCCCCTTCTCTTCAACCCGTCTACAGGCTCAAACAAATGAGCATCAAATTATGTTTCATAATGTTGCAACTGAAATCTCACATGATAAAATAACTAAAACTCTGCTCCCCAGTTAGAAAAATAGCAAAGACAGAAAGATATTATAAAGTGTGGATTCTGTTATTCTTTGGCTTTGCTAATAGTGTTATTCAATGGATTTCATACTCTAATTACCATTTGCTTTTACATCTACGAAGTATAAGGAGCTTTATAATTAATTGATATAACATATCAATTTGATTGAAGTGCAGTAAAGCAAAAGGCATCACTGCAGTGCTATTCAAACCCACCACACATAGATTACAACTGATAATTCCACAGTGTAATTAGAAATAAAAGGGAAATAATTAGAAACTATAAGAAATATTTAATTTCTAGGAAAGAAAGATATGTCTGAACATATTTTGGTATTATAATTACATTTTTACATACAACATTGTCCAGGCAGTCTTGCTCTATGGTATCTTCCCACTTAGAGATGTGGGAAACCCTTTTTAAGCAAGCATCTAATTCAGCACAGTCAGAAAACTTCATCTGAAGCAGGAAAAAAAACTCTTTTGCTTGGTCTTAAGGTTTCATTTAAAATTACTGAAGCACTGATTTCATGAAAGTCAGAGAGACCTCTGCCATGGCTGCATGTCTTCTCATTTACTGAAACCCAGAATAAGGCTGACCTCCTCAAGAAGTAGTGATTTTGATAAAAATAAAAGAAGAAATACCTTAATGAACATCAAGACCTGCTAATGAGGGTTTGATGAATGCAATTGTGTGTGCATGTGAGCGGAAATCATTTCAACTGCACATGAATGCGTATTTTTTCTTGTCTTGATATATCATCTCTGTGCTCTTTTGCCAAAGCTCAGGAAGATAGCAACTACAGAGAGAAAAATTCAAAAAGAAATGACTATATATAGGTGTCCATATGTCATCCAGCAGACAAGGCTGCCATCATAGTCAAAGAGAGCCAGGCAATGTAGTCAATGAAGCCTAGAGTGATTCAGCTCACAGCTAAAGCAGTTATCTGGGTTTCAATTCACTTGCCTGCATGTAAGCTTATGGTACACTGGAAAGACCCCTGGGTACATGAGGCACCTACACAGGACTAACAGACATGACACAAGACATACGTCCCTCTGAGGTGGTGCAAGAACCATGTAGGGTGTCTCCATGGGCAAGGAACACTTAAATTACTTTCTGTCTTTAATTTGTCTTGTTAGTTGAATTGCTCTGACTGATAAATGTGTTAGCGTGTTTTTATCTTCTTTACCACTATTAAACATTCCTTATTATTCCCATCATATCTATTTCGCATGTAAATTGTGAATTTTCTGTCACTGGAAACATTTATGTTAGCAAAAGATACTTCAGAACAACTACCTGGAAGGACAGAGAGCTGATGGTATCTGCTTTGTCAAAAGAGGAGTGAATGGTCTCCTGAGATCCCATCTGATAACTGCAGTTGAATCGCACCTCCAGCTTAAACTAGATGCTTTATCAGGCTGGATGAATTAGTACCTCAGAGTTAGATGTGTGCATCTTAGGCTAATGTGAGTTCTTTGTATAGCCATGCTGCATCTATAAACTGGAGACAGTTTTGTGAATGTCTACCTATCTTTCAGTGGTATAAAACCACTAACAATAACATTCAGGACCACCTTTCTACACACTTTAAAGCTCTATCTCAATTCCTAGCAACACCTCAATGCAACATTATCAAAGAGTTGCCCATTGCTATTAAAAGAAATGGATGGAAAATCAAAAATATGCATGAAGTAACTGTAAAATGAGTAAATGACTTAAATAAAAGAAAATGTCTGTACAGGAATTTTGATGCAGCAGATATTATGCTACAGTGTTAAATCCTTACACTACTCTGAGGTGGTTATGATTTTTATTTTATTCTACTTCCCTTCACCTTCCCACGAGTAGTCTCAGAAATTCTCCTTTGACATATACTTAACAGATGATGTTGTACAGACATTCACATCAGTGTCCAGTCTTGCACCCTTCCCTATACTCAGCCATTAGTGACATTTGCTGATGGTATCAGTTAATTTCTAAGCATGTCACAAATAGAAACCTTTTTTCCTACTTATCTGCAGCTCCTCATTTGATACAAGTAAAATATTAAAGGGCCTGATTCTGCCAAGATCAATTGAAATCAGTAGAAATTTTGCCTGGGGATGTTGAGCAGGCTCAAACACTCAGCTATTAATAGTAGTAATTGTAGATGAATTCAGAGGCAATTGATAAAAAATCTTTTTCCAAATCACCGTAATCAAGAGAAAAGAAAATATGCAGTTCTTTTGTAGGCAATAGCCTCATGCACTTGAATGATTTATATTTAAGCTTATTAAATACACCCTCAATGACTGGAAAGTGAGCAAAGTAAATTAGCATAAAATGGAGCTGAAGAAATGAGTCTCTCAAATATCAAGTTACTGAAAGATGCAGTCAGAAACTTCATTAATATTTCTTGCTTCCTTGGGCTAAGTTTCTGAAGAGGGAAAGTGGAAATTGACTGTGTCTTGTGAGTTACACTGCATTTTCAGATCTGCCTGTGGTGATTTAATCACTTCACCTACTTTTCAATAGAATCCCATAGGCTAGTGAACAGCCCATGTGGAAGTCCTCATTAGCAATTTTTCTAATTTCAAGCTAAAATTCAGAACACCACAGATGAGAAATTACTGAGTCTGAACTGAAGAACAAAGAGATTACACCTGCAAATCTTTTTAAAAGAGGACGGAGAAAGAGGAAGCAAGAGATCGGCCGTAATATGCAATAGCTCAACTTCTGAAACGTTTGCTGAAGGTAAAGAATACCTAGATAAAAGGTTTTTATCAGCTTGAATGGGGTCTAGGCCAAGGCTCTTAAGCAGCAGGCTGGTTTGGATGGGCTGGAGAAAGAGGTCCATCCAAATTTCTTTTATTGCGGATCCACTGCTTTAGGAAACAGAGCTGAGACCTTGACAGAGCCAGACGGTAGGAAATTCTCAAGTTCTCCAGAAAAAGAGGATCAGAATTTGGGTCATGATTGCCAGAACTCTTTATTGTTACATAAATGAAGGAAAATATGTGGCAAGGCACAATCTTGCATCTTCTGCCTGGACCAAGAAATACTTAAATATTTTTACACTAGATATCAGCTTAACAGATCATGTAAGGAATAACTCCTTTGGGGGAAGAAATTATAGCTACATAATTAGGGCTTCTGTAGGCTGACAGGAAGTATGGGTTTGGGGTTTCTCATGCTGTGGAAGTAGGTGAAGCATACTGCTGCTTGAGTTTTCTGACGTACCTAATTTCTGTCCTTTGCCATACTGTGGAAGAAACACTATGACTGTTAAATTTGGTGAGAAACTGTCCTTCCTAACGAGTGTTTATCAGTAGAATCATATGTTTTTAATATTATAAAGATTCAAGGTGTGTTTCTTTCCTGAAAAAGCAGAGGCCATTGACTCTTGAGAGACAATAGGCACAAACTGGAACACATGAGATTCTGTCTGAACATCTGGAAACACTTCTGTGCTGTGCTGTGAAAGAACACTGTCAGAGGTTGCCCTGAAAGGTTGTGGGGTCTCCTCCTTGGTGACCTCCATAAGCCACTCCTGAGCCCTCTGCTCTGAATGTCCCTGCTTGAGCAGGGATTGGGCCAGATGGACCCAGAGTTCCTTGCCAATCTCACCGAATCTTGGATTCTGTACAGTTCTGCATCAAAATAAGCATAACCTGTATCTCCTAGGAATTTCAAAGACTGCAGATACATAAAGTGTGAAGTGGATATTTCTCAAGAATATCATAGAATTGTAGAATCACAGAATCATAGAACGGCCTGGGTTGAAAAGGACCTCAAAGATCATTGAGTTTCAACCCCCCTGCTGAGTGCAGGGTTGCCAAGCACTAGACAAGGCTGCCCAGAGCCATGTCCAGCCTTGCCTTGAATGCCTCCAGGGACGGGGCATCCACAATATACTTGTGAATCCTAATTCTCATCCAAATCTCAGTCTAGTCAACAAAGTACACTGTTGTTGTTGTTTAGATTTGGAATTTAGTAAATTAATTTCTAAACTTTCAAGCATATCCAGAGTGATTAATTTATATAATCAGTCATTTTCACTTGAATTTTCCATCATATGCCTAATATAGACTAATTACAGTGAAAATCATTTCTAAAACTATTTTGTGGACTGCTGTTTCATTTGACAATGTAGATCTTTTGGGTGATTCACTGTGCTCTTTAGCATCTGAAATACTATAACTTTAGTAAGACATTTGTTTATTAATGTTGTTTATTCACCGGTATTAGGCACTTATTTACTGATACTAGCGAGGTGGAAAAAACCTTAGACTTAAATGCCGTAAAAAAGAATAGACACTTCCTTTGTTACTGTAAATTTGTATAATGTTCTTATAATTAATTAAATATCATATTTATATGCTCCTAATCCAGTTAACTGTTTATTAATACAGTACCCCAAACACATAAAAATGGAGGGAATCATACCTATACATTTAAACAGATGGTTTTGTTTAGGAATTCTCGAGTTCTGTGGGTTGTATACTTGAAGATCATTTCACAAAAGAACAAAGCACTGCCACCTCAGAAATAAACGTGGCTGGGAACAGTAAAATACTGCAACATAAGTGTTCTTCATGGAGAAGACAAAGAAGCCTTTGATGCCCTCCACTCTTTCCTGTTTGTAATAAGTTGGTACAGCTGATGTACTGGGGTACATCAGACCACTAAGATCATCTAGTCCAACCATCAATCCATCATCACCATGCCCACTAATCCATGTTCCTCACTACCACATCTACATGTTTCTTGAACACAAGTGGTGATGACTCTACCACTTCCCTGGGAAGCCTGTTTCAGTGCCTGACCTTTCTGTCACAGAAGATTATTGTAATATCTAACCTGAACCTCCCCTGCTGCAACTTGAGGCCATTGCCTCTTGTTCTATCACTAGTTACACGGGAGAAGAGGCAGACTCCCCACCTCACCCCAACCTTCTTTCAGGGAGTTGCAGAGAGTGATCAGAGCTTCTCTGAGACTCCTCTTCTCCAAACTGAATAATCCCAGTTCCCTCAGCCATTTCTCATAAGGCTTGTGTTCCAGCCCCCTCTCCAGCTTTGTTGCCCTTCACTGGTCATGGTCCAAGGCTTTGATGTCTTTTTGTAGTGAGGGGTCCAAAACTGCACACAGTACTCAAGATGTAGCCTCAGCAGAGCTGAGTACTGGAGGGTGATCACCTCTCTGCTCCTGCTGGCTACACTACTTCTGTTACAAAAACTTCTGCCTAAGGAAAGCATTAATATTAATTAGGCTTAGCCTAATTGATGTTAATTAACCGTAGGTTTTACAGTAGATCGCTATACAGATAAATCTTTTCTTCATCTCTGTTTTATGTCAGCTTGTTTTTCTTCCTTTCAAAGTGGCCTCTTTTATCTTTAATAACTGTAATTTTTTCACAAACATCATAGAGAAATTAGAAGGGGGAATTAGCTGTATATAAGACAACATTACATTTATTTTTGTAAGAAATATTGAACTGAGTTCTGATCTTTATTCCGTGTTTTGATAATGAAACAGATCTTACTAATTATATGCATAAACATATGCCATGGTACTTGATGTAACTGGCAAACAAATTCAAAAATATCAGAGATCTCATTGCTTCTGCATTGCAGAAGAAAAACAAAGGCTGATTAAGAGAAACAATAAACAATGCTAAATTACACTGATCAGTACAGTAAGCTGTGAAATATTGTCTTTATTGATATTATATAATTTATATAAGAAGATGTATCAGATCAAACATTCTTAACACAGAATTATAGAATACCACATTTTTTAGGAGTAAATAAGGATTTATAAGGATTTTCCTTAAAATACAAAGAAATTGCCTTAAGCTTTCTACAACTGACCTCTTTGCTTTGATGGTAATTCTTAGTGAAACAGAAGAGTTTTGAGTAACACAGTCTATTCTAAAGAGTTATGTTGGCTCTACCTAAGCTGATAAAGAACGAATTATGAGTTAGGTCTGCGGTCTAGGTATGAATGTGTAATTCCCATTAGAGGAAGATCTTTCCAGGGTGGTTTTGAAAGGATCAAGTTCCAAAAAGGCTGTCAAGGACTTGCAGGCAAGTATGAAACCATTGCTAATAACATTTGAGGGAGGAAAAAGACTGATGGGACAATCAAATTTCAGTACAATAGTGTGGTTGTTGTATATCCAGAAATTTGTGATCTTTAAGCAGTGATCAAGAAAAGAGAGAACAGAAGGAATGGTGAGGATCTGCCTGGAAGTTAAACCAGAAACATGGTGTTCAGTGCTGGTACCTACTTCTTAAAGGAGATTCTGAAAAAAAATGGTAGCGGATCAGAAAAGTAGCTAGAAGAACTATTAGAGGAATAAATCTTTCAGAGATAAAAAAGTCTCACGGTGAGCTCGGTCTGTTTCTTTTATCAAAAGGAAATCAAGGGCTACAAGATGGCTCCTTTGTCTAGGAAAAGTAGGCCATAGCAAGTATCAATGAATACAATTCAGCCCCAGAAAAATCAAATGTGAAGAAAGGTATACTGAATTAACAGTGAGAATGTTAAGGCAGTGGAATAGATTCCCAAGATAAATGAGAATGTATCTCTTGGGTCTTTCTGAAAGAAACACCTTTGCCAGGTTTGAAAAGTTTACATAAAGTCTTTAGGATGAAGATTAATCCCATGTAAATCACAGAATCACACCGAATCACAGAATATTTGAGGTTGGAACCACTTGGGAACATCTATTCCAACCCCCATGCTTCAAGCAGGGTCACTTAGAGCTCACTGCCCAGGTTCACATCCAGGCAGGTTTTGAATATCTCCAGAGAAGAAGAATCCACAACCTCTCTGGTTTACCTGTTCCAGTGCTCTGTCACCCTTTCAGTGAAGAAGTTTTTTGTCATGTGCAGATGAAACTTCCTGTGTTTCACTTTGAGCCTGTTGCCTCTTATCCTGTTGCCAGACACCACAGAAAACACTGTCCCCATTCTATTGATATCCTCCCTTAAGATGTTTGTACATATTAATAACATCTCCTCTCAGTCTTCTCTTCTCCAGGCTAAACAGGCTTAGCTCTCTCAGCCTTTCCTCATAGGAGAGATGCTCTTGTCCCTTAATCTTCTTTTCAGCACTTTGCTGGACTCACTCTAGGAGCTCTATATCTTTCCTGTACTGGAGAGCCCACAACTGCAAAAGTACTTCAAGTCTGTGTCATGGACCAATCCATGTCCATTTCCAAATTTTTCTGAGAGGGTATGCTAAGTCCAATGCAGGATTTAGGCATCTGCATTTTAGGTAGATGGCCCTTCCATCATAGTCCAGGACCTTGAGTAATGTGTCTTGATTTCCTATATAGTGCAGGAGGAGAGTTTGCCTCCTCATTTGCGACGGAAAGGTCAAAAGTCATGCAGAGATGCATCAGATTCTGTTCCTCTATGGAGTTGTTAGGAACCTGTACTGTCAAGACACTAGGCAGGTACCACTATATCTAGGTCTTAGAAGCCACAGTCAAGGAACACTACCAAAAGGACTTTCTTTTTAATAAATCTAACTAACAATGCTTGGATCACTCTAATCATTGTAAAATCTGTTCAACTTCCTCACTAATTCTTTCCTGTGTCTTCTGCCTCTCAAAGGATTGGTCTAAACAACTGGATTAGTCTATCCAAGGATGTGTAGGAGAGAAAACTAAATTCACAGGTTGAGAGAGAAAGTGCAAGGATTATACCCCCATTGGCTACAGTAGCAGCCTAGTTAGCTGATTCTGTTGTTAATACCTAAAGATATTTGCAATGAAACCAACCTTTGACCAAATAAAATTGGAAAGGAAGAAAAGAAAATGGAAGCCTAGCTCAACTGAGCATAGGTGATAGTCTGCTTCTATTTGTGTGCTTAGCTCTTTGTTCTTTTTAAGTAGTACAAATTACATAGTGAATGATTTGCCTAATGTAATAAATTGCACTGCTGTGTTTAGTTAATTTAATTGTGGAATTAGATAGAATTCAACTGAAAAACTGTAAAATCTGCTACTAGTCTTCTCAAAGAGTGATTGCTGATTATATGTCATTTTAATGAATTAGTATTTTACGTTCTTCTGAGAAGAATAATCTAAATCAAGCTAAGATCTTAAACAAACATTTTCCAGCAAGAAACAGAACTAGAAAGTTTCCCTAGAAACTGTGGTATGTGATCTGTTCTCATACCATTCTTGGTCCAGCATTACAAGAGTCCAAAACTCTAATGACTATCTGAGCTCTCAGTTGCCATCATAACATATCACTTTTTATAAAAATTTGTCTGTCTTCCAACCTCAATGACTGTATAAAATACCAGTGAGAAAAATAGAAATGAATGTTGTTCAAAGTGGTCATGGGTTCTTCCCCAGGCTTCCAAGTACAGTTGACTTCATGTCTCTTTGCAAATAAACTCTGCTTAACTCACATGTGCTAGTCGGTCAAATCTGGCAAAGAGTTCGTTCAGCATTCGGACCAGTTCCTGGGCTGACAGAGTTGTGGAGAGGTTGGTGAATCCTTTAACATCTGCAAAAAGAATGCTTGGGGAAAAAAAAAGAGAAAAAAAAGAGAAAAGAGATATTATTATTGCAGTACTTTTGTAACTCCATGTGATAAATTCCAATCTAGTACACAGTATGTGCTTTGCATGCTGTATGCTTAAAAGATGACTGGCAGAGGTATGTTCTGAGAACAGAGAGTAATTTACAAGTGAGGGACTATTTTAAATTCATGCAATCCTTTCTCCAGACTTTTGGAGATTCCAGAGTGTCAAGTAAAATTATTGTAGGAATTAATGAACTATCACCAACCGTGAAAGAGGGTTATAAAATTTTGGAATTTTAGATCATTCGGGAGGGTACAGTTAAGTCCCAGTAAGCACTGTTGTCTCCATTTACTGGTGACAAGATTGAGGCATAATGAACCCATAGTATAGAAGACGATATAATCAGATGGACTTGACACCCAGCTGCCTGTTAATAGCTGTCTGTTCATTACGGGTGAGTCTATATATAGATATATGGCTTTTTTTTTTTTTTTTTTTTTTTTTTTTAAACAGTGTATTTGACTTAAAACATTTCCTTTCTCCTAGTGTGATCTTCAGGTTTTGCTCAGCTATATGCCATACAGGACTCAAATCCTAAGACAGCAGATAGACTCATGACAGATGTCACACACTGCAGACTAAAGTTAGCTTTATTGTATCTAATGGTAGGGAGCTGATTAAAGTGACTGAGTTAGAAGTATTGTAAACTCTGTTTAAGATATAAATCATAATTTGAGTGATTCCTTGTTCTTTCAGTTGATTTTACAGGAAGCTCAGTGTGACCATACTTTGAATATAGGTGCATCAAAACTGATTCTTAAAGTTATGGCAGGATCTTAGTCAACAAACTAGTTCTGAACAGGCATGTTTCAGCAGCCACTGAATTTTCTCAAAGTGCAGCTTTGGTTGCTAACTATTTCTACAATGAGATCTTGTAAATACAGAAAAAACATATGCTTGCAAAATGTCTGTGGTGTATGAGGTATCACCCAGACCAAGGCATGTAATAGCTTAGTACTAACTGAAGAAAAGAATAAGCAAAATATAGGCTACTTTAAAAAGTAGGAATTAAAAAAGCAACATCATGCTGATATAGACTGGAACTAACCCTATGAGCATCATTAGCACTTGAAAGTCAATTAATAACTGATGTTACAATCTGAGCAGCTGAAGCTCTTTATATGAAATATATAATAAATGTATATTGAATGAGATCACAATTTGACAGTGCCCAGGAACCACTACTGTAACCAATAATATGCATAAGAATTATCAGGTGGACAATAAAACATGGCAAATGATAATTCAACTCATTTTCAGATATATGGGCTGCTAAGAGTTTGGGTGAGGATTAAGTAAAAAGCTGATTTAATGAAAGAGTATGTATGAGCTACTGCAAAACCACAAAAGAAGCAGATAGAATCATAGAATCATAGAAAGGCCTGGGTTGAAAAGGACTTCCAAGATCATCTAGTTTCAATCCCCTTGCCGTGGGCAGGGTCGCCAACCACAAGACTCAGGCCACATCCAGGCTGGCCTTGAATGCCTCCAGGGATGGGGCATCCACAACCTCCTTGGGCAACCTGTTCCAGTCCATCCATTTACTATTCCATAGTAGTTCGATATTGCATTTATTGAACTGTTCCAGACAAAGTTATAGTTAGATTCTAACAAAAGGCAAAGTCCATGCTTTTCTATCAAATCATATTCAAGGTTGCTTATTTTTCATCTGTTTCAGTGGTGGCTATATATGTTTAGGTTCTAAACAAGCATGCAGTAATTTTCTAATTTATGAATGGATAAATCAACAGAAGGGAAACTCTCAAACAAGGCACAGATAACAGCAGTCAAGTTGTTAAATTTTAAAAAGAGTCTTCTTTACCTACCTGACATTCTCATAGCGATGAATATAGATCTTATGAAACTGGTGTTGTAAATGTTCATCTTCTACATTGGTCATATCATTTATCATTTCCAGAACTACAAACCGTGGCAAGACAGAGAGCACCAGCCGTTCCTAAAGCAAAGAGGAAACCCAAGTGTTAGACTCATTAGTATCAACTGAATTAATACTTCAGAGGAAATGATTGAGCTGTGTTATTAGAACAGCTGGGTAACTGGAAATTTAAAATGATTTTCTCCCCTCTAAAAATCTGTGATAATTCACATTACCAACCTGAGTCTAGAACAAGGACTCTTCTCTCTCTTCCCCTTCCCAAAAATTCTTCCCTTGAATGTTTTAATCTTATCCACTGGCTATTTAAATATTCATCTTAATTATTATGACCATTACAAGCTTCTCAACAAACACCTGTTACAGATATATCAATCACTTCATTTTAGGCAGTGGTAGCTTGATTAACAGATACAGGCTAAAGGAATTTCTTGTCTTCAGCAGCAAGTAAGATCAGATTATCATTTATTTATCAGAGCATCCAGACAGAGTGTTTAGCATTCATAAACTGTATAATTACTAAAAAAGTTGGAGATCAAACTGTAGCAAGATATACGTAGTGGGACCTGACAAATATTCACCTAATGAAAAGAACTGCATCTACACAAAGTTTAATTCTATTGTCAGAGCTGAAAGATAGGGATAATATAAACTAACACACACATTAAAAATGTTTTATGGGACTGATATAGTAGATCTGTGTTAACTGGGTTACAATCATTAAAAGGGAACTAAACAGCCACAACAGTCACCTTCAACTATGGAGCACTGAGCGCATATCAGACTAAGATACATTTAGTGGCCAGAGCATCTACAGAAGCATCCAGTGCTATCAGCAGAATTTGTTTCTTATTCAGGAACCACCCATTTAGCCAGAGAAATCTTCATTCAGTATAAAGGGATCACAGACACTGGCTCTCATGTGGGACTTCAACCACTCTGATAATTGCTGGTAAAACAACACTGCCAGGTGCACACACAGTCCAGGAGGTTCATGCAATGAGTTGAAGACAACTTTCTGATCATAGAATCATAGAATCATTAAGGCTGGGAAAGACCTCTAAGATCATGTAGTCCAACAGTCCACTTACCACCAATGCTACCCACTAAGTCATGTTCCTTAGTACCACATCTACATGTTTCTTGAATACCTCCAGGGACGGTAACTCCACCACTTCCCTGGGCAGCCTGTTTCAGTGCCTGACCTTTCTGTCAGAGAAGATTATCGTAATATCTAACCTGAACCTCCCCTGCTGCAACTTGAGGCCATTCCTTCTTGTTCTATCACTAGTTACACAGGAGAAGAGGCAGACTCCCCACCTCACCCCAACCTTCTTTCAGGGAGTTGTAGAGTGTGATCAGAGCTTCTCTGAGCCTCCTCTTCTCCAAACTGAACAATCCCAGTTCCCCCAGCCATTTCTCATAAGACTTGTGCCCCAGTCCCCCATCCAGCTTTGTTGCCCTTCACTGGTCATGGTCCAAGGCCTTGATATCTTTCTTGTAGTGAGGGGTCCAAAACTGCACACAACACTCAAGGTGTGGCCTCAGCAGAGCTGAGTACAGAGGGATGATCACCTCTCTGCTCCTGCTGGCAATGCTATTTCTGATAGAATCCAGGATGCCATTGGCCTTCTTGGCCACCTGGGCACACTACTGGCTCATGTTTAGCTGAGCATCGACAAACATCTCCAGGTCCTTTTCCTCTGCACAGTCTTCCAGCCACTCTGCCCAGTGCCTTTATTGTTGCCCAGGGTTGTTGTGGCCAAAGTGCAGAACAGAGCACTTGGTCTAGTTGAACTTCATCCCATTGGCCTCAGCCCAGTGATCCAGCCTGTCCACATCAAATGTCCAGATGTAGGCGGTGGAGGAGCCAATGAGTAGAGGTGTGTTGCTGGACCTTGTTCTTACAAATAAGCAAGGACTAGTTGGGAATGTGAAGGTTGGGGGCAGCCTTGGATGTAGCAATCATGAGATAGTGGAATTCAAAATTTTACATGGAAAACCAAAGGCAGTAAGTAGGATTGCAATGCTAGACTTCAGGATGGCCAGCTTTCACCTGTTCAAGGACCTACTTGGAGGTATCCCATAGGTTACAGTATTGGAAAGTGAGAGGGCACAAGAGAATTGGTTAACATTCAAGCATCACTTCTTCTGAACTCAATATTGGTGCATTCTGAAGAGTAAGAAATCAGGAAAGGTGGCAGGAGATCTGCATGGATGAGCAAGGAGCTCATGGAAGAACTCAAATGAAAGAAGAAAGTCTACAAAATGTGGAAAAGGGGTCTGACCACTTGGGACATAAAAACATTGTCGGGCCTGTAGCTAATGGTCTTCCCAGGGGTCAGTACAGACTCTGGTCTGCTGGAGAGGAGCTCTGCAGAGAAGGACCTAGGGGTCCTGGTGGACAGCATGTTGGCCATGAGCCAGCAGTGTGCCCTGTGACCAAAAAGGCCAATGGTATCCTGGAGTGTGTTAAAAGCAGAGTGGTCAGCAGATCGAGGGAGGTGATCTTCCCCTCTGCTCTGCCCTGTTGAGGCCACATCTAGAGTACTGTGTCCAATTTTGGGCTCCTCGGTTCATGAAAGACAGGTAACTTCTAGAAAGAGTCCAGTGGAGGGCCACAAAGATGATTAGGTGCCTGGAGCACCTCTCTTATGAGGAAAGGCTGAGAGACCTGGCACTGTTCAGCCTGAAGAAGACTGAGGGGGATTTTATTAAAAATTATAAACACCAAATGGGTGGGAGTCAAGTGAATGGGGTCAGGCTGTTGTCAGTGGTGCCCAGTGACAGAACAGAATTTCCTTGAAATTCCCACTTCCTGTAACAGTCTATCAGTATTTAATTGTGCAGGTTCAGTCATTCACCTAGTTTGAGGTTGTTTCAAGCTAGTCCATTAGCTCCAACCACTTAATTGTCTTATCTATACAGATGAGGTATACAGGGAGCTGATGGATCACTCAGTGGACTATTCTTTTAAGTCTAAATGGTGATCAAACATCTCTGGTACTAGACAATAGTTATGAAAATCAAGTCTGTTCTTTAATTATACTTGTAATTGGAGTCCCATAACTTTTTTCACATTAATATTAATAGCCTAGTAGCGTATATCAGTTTATTATTAATACATGTATACAGTATATCAGTGTATATTAGTGCACATATGCATTTATTATTACTGTTTCTACTTATAAAAATGCTGCACTCTAGCCACTATCATAATGTAAACACTAACCATAGCTAACCAGGGGCAGGTTAAGCCCTCAAAAGATTATTGAGTTATTTCATCAAATCATTAAATCATCCCCTCAGAGATTTCTCAATGTCCCTGCTTCAGTAGCTCATCAGTTTGAAAGCTCTGGCAAATTTTGCAAGTATTCCACCCAAATTTGCTTGTCTGCAAATTAAGCGGATCCCTTTTTATCCTTTTAAAGCAGGTATGGATAACCATTGATTGCCTTCTTCCCTGCAACAACTTTTCTGTGATAAAATACTATTATTGTGTCCCTTGCCCTCAGTCTTTCTTTTCTAGATTAACTAGATTTATTCAGTACTGGAATATACCATTCTAAATCACTCTGGGGCAAAGCTAGCAGTTTCTCACTGAAGTGGCTCCAGGTTATTAACCATCTTTTTCTTTACAAGATTGCAGCGAGTGGAATCTTACTAAACTGAATGACAGTTTTGTAAGCTTCTTATCACCAAATTTCAGATGACATTTTGGGCAATAGGATAGAAAAAAAAAAAACAACAGAAAATTTAATGTGAATTTGCAAATCAGGCACATATAGAGAGAGTAAATATGTGGAAAACATCAGTGAATTAAGATCTCCTAGGGAATGCCCTTGAAGGAAACACAGTGCATTGTGAATCTCTTCTCACCTTGCAGTATAGTGATATTACTGTAGAGAAAGTATTTGTATGGTGCCGAGCCATATGGGGACAGATGTAGCTTACAGAACAACTCTTCCCTTTCATATGTAATAACGAGAAGAGTGCTACTTCCATTAACCCATTCTCCATCCCACTCAACCCACTCACCATGTTTTGTAAGTTTGGGAATTGAAATCAGCAATTTTAGAATATCTTTACTGAAAGTATGAATATGAAATAATCTAAATAAAATAGTGTCATATAAGTATTTAATGAGAAAAGTTTGATTCTTAGCTATCATCCTATAAGTTGTAAGGTACTGAGAAGTTCTAACAGATTGCAACTAATCTCAAACTCTTAAAATGTGATGAAATAAATATTTCGTCACCACAATAATCAAGAAATTCTTAACTGGGAAGGAGCTATAAAGTAGGACATGATCTCAGTTACACAGGAGTCCTGATACAGGAAATCTGTTTACTGTTGTAAAGCTAAAGTACCACAACCATGATAGATATATGTGTTTTGTTTATAACCATTTCTAGAAAAGTATGATACTGCATGAATCTCTGATTTTTATTTATTTATTTTTCTTTCATCAGCTAAGTCAGCCTGATCTCTGTCTGTTTTATCCAAGCAGGTGAAAAATTCATTCTTGCCATCACTTCTTAGCCATACAATTCTCTTTGGTTCTTTTTGCCTTAACTTAACTTGGGCTGAAGGGCCTAAATTATACAGCATTCAATAAAAAGTCCATAAATATTAATTTATTGACATCGAAATTTCTACTCATTTTCTAGTATTTTCTATGCATATATTTTACTCACTCTTTAAATTATGAACAATCTTTTCTTCTGCTGGTACCTCGCTTCTTGGAACTCAGAAGAGTTCCAAGAGTCCAAGTCTCCTAGAGGTCTACTTTGATCACTCTCAGGAGAAATTTGAGGATAAATGGAAATTTTTGATTGGTTCAGAATTAAATAGTTCATTCTCCAAACAGCACTGAGGGGAGAGGGCCATCTTTATTGAGTACTACAGGTAAGTACAAGTGAAAATGCACCTGAAAATGAAAAAGCATGAAAATGCTTTTTGGTTTTGACATCCTAAATCTTACAGAAGAATTTTTTTTTTTTTCATTCTGAGCTTTCAGTCTCTACTCTCACAAAGATGGTATCTTAGCATTTAGTTGGGCACTGTGTAGCTAAACTGACTGCATTTTCTTGTCCCCATGACTGTCTTAGCAGACTCCAGTGAGATCAAATCTCAGGATGAAAACTGGGCCACTTTTGCAAATACCAGTCCAGCACCCAGGAGTCCTGGCTTCAGTTCCTCCCAGGGTTACCAGTTTTCTTGTGGAAGTTCAAATGCTTTATGCCAGAGAACTGTTATAAAACATTGTGAGGCAACTTGATATTAGGAGGATATAACCCAAACTAATCTTATCTAGGGTGTGAGGCATATCTCTTTTTGAAGGACAAGAATCTTCAGAAAGAATAAGATAGAGCTTAGAAGGACTGTAGGTGGAATGAGGGTGGAAGACAAAATACTCTTGAAGAGGTTCTTTTTGATGCCAGCAGGATTAGATGTCATAAATGAAATGTATCATTAGATGAAGCATATGAGAAAAAATTAAGAAACCTCTCCCCAGCATTTTTAGGAGGCAATATAGTTTCCAATCTTAATCTTCTGCTGTGAAAATCATGAAGAATTTCCACTCTGCGTAGTTTTAGTAGTTAGTGAATAAGTCCTCAGACACATTGAAAGCACAGTGCGGATAAACACCTTCATTTGTCCGGATGGCAGCCCCAGCTGAGGTGTTTACTTAAGAATGTTTACTTAAGAAGGCAGAGTACACACTGCTAATAGCTTCTGCTGGAGCAGAAGTGCATAACGTGCCACTCAGAAGCAGCAGCTTTCTCCTGGGCACCTGTCTGCGTAGCGTGCTAACACACAAGATGACATAATGGGGACCCTGCAAGTCTTTAGTCTACCTGTTCCACAAAACTTCACTGAACAAGGGCTACCTTCAAGCAGGAGAAAAAAAATGTGATGAGAGGTAGTGAGCTAACATGCAGTGAGCTCACCATTTATTGTGGCGAACACCCTTTTTTTTTTTCTGGTAAAAAGCACAACTCAGACCCTCATTCTTTTCCATATGCCCATACAGATTGTACTAATTTTAGCGCAGCTGCATTGTTTTGACATTTTCTGCCCTTCACACCTGGGAATTCTGCTATCTTCCCTTCTACTTCCGATGTGTAAAAACTGTATGTGTTCCTTGTGACAGCAAGAAGTACACCAGTCCCCGAGGAGGTCCTTTCCACTCCTGCAAGGCTAAGTTTTCACAGAAATGTCTGGCCCTTGGGTAGTTCCACTCTCTGGCAAATATCCCATGTACTCTTAAGACAGTGTGTTGGGAACGGCTGCTGACTGATCTTCTAAGAAGCAGAAATATTTCTGATGTTTTGTAACCATCAGCCTCCTATAACAGAAAGTACTCATGCTGTATATTCTCTTATTCCTTCACTATTATGATACATTGCTCAATATGGCCATCTAATAAATCTACCCTTTGAATAAATCTGATCAGTCTTCCAGGGAGCCACATGATTAAGGTATTCAATGAGTTCCTCTGTAGATACTTTCATAACAGCACAACATATTGCCAGTGTAAAAATAAATATGTTATTTCCTACCTTATTCTTGTAGTGAGACAAATAGGAATACAAATTCAAAATGAAAAGAAGATTAAAGTAAGAAAGCAAACAGAAAATCTGGTTATTATTGAACTTCTCATGAAATCTGTACTAACACTACATTAAAAAAGGCAATTTCTTCACAGATGTAGGGCTGAAAATGAGGAACATGAAAAGGCTATATTCCTTGTTTGCATTCACTTAAGACTGTTATCAAGCTATAGCTCTACAAAATTTATTTAAAGTAAAGGAGAGTTCACTTGACACATGTTCTCTAAGCCAAGAAAAAATACATCTAGCACATTTGATACCTTAACCTTCATGCAACTCATTAAGGTAAGTTAAATGGTTTTGGCTACACTTAAGATCTGGCAATGACCCGTAAAAACAGAGGTTAATTAGTATGCCTCTGCTTCCGTCCTTCTCTATTAATACTGCATCGTATGAAGAGCTCTTGTCAGGATGCCGATTGAAGGTATACATACATCTCATGTCACTGTTCTGTATTACTGCTGTCACACTGGAAAATTACTGAAAGAATAACAAAACGTAAGTTGTTCTGTGCGCATGTGTGTATTTATTCAGAAAACTTTATGAAGCGGTCCAGCCAGAAGTCAAGTCTTGGGTATTGAAACATTGAAAGGAAAGTAAATTCTTCCCTCTTCAGGCATCAAGCATCCTTTGCTGTTCTAAGCTGCTATTACACAACACAGACTGACACACTGATGGGGATACTGAATCAGCTGCCTTCCAGAAGTCAGGCAGAAATAAAGAGAAATGTTTATCCTTCCTTATCCTACAGCTAATGCTAATGTTCTAAGGAGTAGACTGTGTATTTTCTTGACTGGCTTCTCACATCATTTTTCTTCAACCTAGCAGTTAAAAAAGCTCTTCTGTTATCCAAGAATATGTCTGTCAAGTCACCATCACATAATGATCTTTGTGATATAACTCCTCTTCAAACTAGCTAAATTTGCACATACTGCGATGGATAACAGTGCAATTGCATGGAGGTTGTATGCAAAAAAATGGTCACAGACCACAGAGAAGAAAACTGCAAAAAATTTGATAGTTTTCTGTACCATACCATTTGCATGATTTAAAAGTCCTCACATTTCTAGTCTAGTCCAGTATCTCCTAGCAGAAATATTCAGAGAGGGAAGGAAATATATACATAAATTAAAAAATCCCTTCTCTGATTCAGAGAAAGACCTAATAATGAACTGCCATGAACTCTAGGATGAAGAGAACCACATTATTCAGCACTGCAGAAAGCTTCCTAGTTGAGCAATTGGGTAAGTGGAGACAACTGAGAGGTGGGCAGCAGTAGTGGTAAGTGGTTTGAAAAGGCACAGACATTTATTTGTTCAAGAGAAAATACATCATAAAATAGGATAGCGAAAAAGGAATGTTGTAAAAGAACTAGTGATCTGTTGCCCTATTAACCATTCATGGCAAGAATCAGCTCTAGTATCTGAAATGAAGCAGCCAGATTTTAGAGTAAATAAAGGAAACAAAAAACAACAAAAACAACCTTTAACCCAAAGAGTAACCAAGCAAAAGAGACATACTGACAGAAACCATTAAATATAACAAATGTTAGAATTCACGTCTGCATTCAAACACCTGAATATGAATGACTACAGTGTAGGTGCACCTAAACTTCCACTGTAATAGTCATTCACTGTTGAAAAACTTCCCTGTGATCTGTGTACAGTGATACCTGTGTCCCTTGTCAGGAAGTAGATACCATGCCTTCAACCACACAAGTGTAGGTGGGCACATTCACAGCAATGGGATAACAGGTTCCTGATGAGTAAATAACCACTATGGGAACAATTTTTTATAAGAGTCAATTAACTTTGAGATCAATTAACTTTGAGTCAATTAACTTTACAGATCTTAAGTCTTGCAAATAAAAACTGAAATGGAGAACTTTTCACTGCAACTGATCAAATGGAACAAAATACCAACAAGCACTAGACATCAACAGGCAATCTAGAGCCTGCAGGAGGTTGCCAAGAGGAAGATCAAACACCCTGATGTTTCACTGCAGAATGTGGGTGGATGTCAGCCTTGCAAAGTCTGTTGTCTGAATAATCTCCCTGTACCAGCTCCCCCTAAACAGTACAAGGCAAAGGTCAAAATTACATCTATGCTGTGATTTTCCTTTGTTTCTCAACATCTTCATCAGTATTGTCTCTACTCAGGGATGAAAAGTACCACTTGACTGTTAGTTCTGTTTAGGTTTTGTTCTTCCTTTTCTACACATACTTTCAGATGAGTGAACCCACAAATATCTTGTGGGCAGACATGCTTGACTTGCATTTGGCTATTCCAAGAGGGTTCAGTAAAAACTGAGTGGCTATACACACAAAATGTTAAATATGGCAGTGACTCTTGGGAAGCTGTCCCACACTTCACATATTGATTTTAAGGAAACATTTTGCTTGAACTTTCAAACTGGACTTTAACAATATTCGTTATTAATACCATAGAATCTTTATTGTCTTAAGCACTGAATATAATAGCATGAGAAAAGGACTGTTCAGAGCAACAGGCTCTAGCCTTTCTGGAACACGAGCCTTTGTTACATTTAAGGAAAGCAGATAAAAGTGCTATTGTTTTCTACTGAAAAGTGACACTGTTCAGAATAAATGTAATTATTGTAAATGCCACTCTAGAAAATAGGAATTAGCACCTCTCCTTATGATGAACAATTCTAAATTTTTTTTGTTCTTAGTACACAATGGACAGTTCTATTTGCAGTCATTCTTTCTTGAGTGTTATCGAGACAACAGCAAGTAATTAAAAATATGGGAGGAACTGCAGTACCTAATATGTTGAGACTCGTGGAGTTATGAGTTTGCCTATTAGCTTTTGCTACTTACTTCTGTAATATGTGATATAGAATCAGAATCATGAAATATCTTGATTTGGAAGGGATCCACAAGGATTGCTGAGTCCAACTCCTGACTCCACACATGACTACTCAAAATTCACACCACATTTCTGAAAGTGTTGTCCAAATGCTTCTTGAACTTGGGCAGCTTGGTGCCATGACCACTGCCCTGAGGAGCCTATTCTAGTGCCTTTTTAGTTGTCCATCACAGTAATGGTCAGCTTCAACTTTAATTGGGCTTTGACTATTTGAATTTTCTCCCCACAATGGTGAACAGCATCTCTGCAGTCCTTCCCTATCTCCTGACCTCACTTCCACTTTCTTTTTTCGCTTAAGCTCTAGAAGAACAACCCTGCTCAGCCAAGCTGACCATCTGCCTCACCTGCTTGACTTCTGACATTTTGGCATTGCTTGTTTCTGTGCTTTTCAGATGTGGTACTTAAAAAGTGACCAGCATTGATGGTCTCCGAAGTCTTCAAAAGCAGTTTCCTAGGGAGCCTTTCCAATTAGTTCCCTGAACAGCCTGAAATCTGCTTTCTCCATACCCAGGGTTAAAGTTTTGGTGGCAGTTTTCTTCCTATCATTAAAGATTTTAAACTTATCTAATTCATGTTTGCTATGGCCAAGACAGCCATGAATCACCACTTCACCCACAAGACTTCTATGTTTATAAGCAATAAATCCAGGAAAGCACCTTTCCTAATTGTCTCCTTTGGTACCTGTACCAGGAATTTATCAAGGTGTTTTAGGAATCTCCTGTTCCTAATATCCGGTTTGCATCAGCTGTGTGGTACTATCAGTTAACATCTAGCAAGTTGAAGGCACCCATAAGGACAAGAGTAGCTTATCTAGAGGTATCTCTTAGTACCTTAAAGAATAATTTATCCTGGCCAGATGGCTTGTAGTAGACACACAGCAACACCCACTTTATTTATTTGTCTCTTAATCCTTACCCAGAGGCTCTCAAATGTGTCATCACCAACAGTGAGCATCATACAGACCATCCCCTTCTTTACATACAGCACTGCCTCCCCACCTCATCTGCCCTGACTGTCCCTACTGAAGAGCCTAGAGCTGTCCACTGTAATACACAGTCATAGGACTCGTCCCACCAGGTTTCCCTATGTCAGTGTTTTGTAGCTCTGGATCTGAGCCAAGACTTCCAGATCCTCTTGCTTGTTTCTAATGCTGCGTGCTTTGGTGTAGAAACATTTTAAATGTGTGTCATTGTACACTGGTCCATGTACCTCATGGAGCAGACTGAAGGATCTCACTAGCACACAGTCCCTCAAATTTTGGCATGTCATCCCATAGCTTATCATTGGCAAGTCTGGTTTTATCCCTCTCCCCATTCAAATGTAGTTTGAAGCTTCAATGATCAGCTCTTCTACATGAGCTCTGTAACTTTATTTTATTTGAATTCAGGCAGTTCCTATTGCCACTTAACCCATTCTGGGCTGACGGGAAATATTTCAAGATACTGTGTTCCTTTTCTTTGTTTAGAAGTACCTGAAGCCACATTACAAAGTCCTGGCAGGGCTTGATGATTAACAGTCAGTTGCCAAGTGTCAGGGAAGGTAACTTTCTCATCAGCCAGTTGGCTATGTAAGAAAATTGCAGTCTTAATTTCTGCTTGCCCTGTGCAACCTGAGCCACATAAGATTGATTCTAGTACCGCCAGTTTGCATTTTCATGTCTTCTCAGTGTCATTTTGGCCTCTTAAAAACTTAGCTCCTCCTGTAGCATGTAGGGAAGTGGTGGAACAATCTTTCCCCTTAAGGATATTTTTTGGCATGGTACATGTTACTTATCTCTTAGTTGAAAAATGGTATTCCTCCATAGAACACTTAGAAAAATATTTATAAAATTATTTTTATAAGTAACACAATCTTGAATATTGAAATTAAGCACAGCCAGTGTTTACTCTGTATGGCAATGGCACAATGGATCAACAGGTCACAGAAGCAGCAATGGCTTGCATGGGAGTGGATGGAAGCATGTGCATGGAGTTAACATTTGCAGAAAAAAAGTCTGCGCTTCTTAACATCAGCAGCCACTTATTAGAACCACTTGGCTACATCACAAAACGATATCCTGGCACAGCTTTGTCATTTGCTGTCTTTTAACTTAAACTTTTAACTTAATAGGTCTCAAATGCAGTATGCCTATACACAGTGTTTAATAAAACCAAATCCTCTGGATCCTAACACACGGTCTGTCTAAACGAAGAACATGTTAGAATTATATTCCAATGTGAAGATCAACCATGTGATAAAGACTCTGTGAAAACCAAGAGTTACAAATCAATATATCTTACTATCTTGAAGTAAACATTTATACTTATTAGCAATACTGTTCAGCCCTAGAGTAATCCATCATACATATCTGTACATTACAACGTAACCTTAAGTGTTTTGTAATTGTTTCTTCCAAATCCTGTGAAGTTTTACTTTTTCTTCATTTATCTGGAAATTTGACAAATATCTCAACAAAAAGTATTGTACTGTCTTCTAGCATACTGGCTTCCATAAATTCCTGTTCGTTTATACAGCAAGGATAGAATCATACCTCAAGAACAGGAGAAAGACAGACACATATACAGCATACCAATTCCATAATGGCATAATCATAAGACATTCCTTGCTTTACCATAAATAAAAAGGCAGAGTACAACTTCTGCTACATGTCAATTTCGTTCTGAAAGATGGCCCGTCTGACTTTAATGTCTGTATTTCCATGCCTCAGTGCAATTTCACTTTTCTAGGACTGCTTTGAATCTGCTGTTGTTGAATCATCGTGTAAGTGTTCTGCACTATTTGTACTTTCTATTTATATATATATATATATATATAGTTACTTTATTTGCCACTCCAGAAATAACTAGACCACTTCAACAACATATCTATTTCTCAACAGTTAGTGCAGCTAATGACATGGGTAGCGTCCAACAGCAAGCTCACATACCATTGTTTTCAGCTTCGTGTGACAAAAACGTTGCAGAACAATGAGATTGAAAAAAGGAGGTTATCTATTCTGGTAAAACAAATAATTCACCTTGTGGGAGGCAAAACTTCAAACTTAACCAGCAGAAGCTAGATAAAACTTCCCCTGGGAGGTCTCAGAAGGTGGAGCAATGACCGGTTTATCTAAATCAAATCTCTTTTAATCCAAAATTATTATTTTACCTCAAATGGTCTTAGCAATGGCATCAGCAACTTGGCTCTGGTTAACTTAGAATTGATGCTCTTAATGGGCAGATAATTTAAGACCATTATCTGGACTTCAGAGTCCCTGTTAATTGCAACATTTATAATGATTTTTGAAAAACTCCTCCTTCACTCATTTCAAGGTATTAAGGAATGTTAACATAAAGTTCTGATCCTGAACAAGACAGAAAATTGAACTTAAAACAGATAAGTCTATTAAGACCTCAAGAAAGGTGCTAGCCTGATGAGTTTGGAGCCTGTAGTTTTTTTTTATTTAAGCAGAGATGACTGCAATGCAGACAAGTTGGAAGTAGTAGTTTGTCACTCTAGGGTCCCTTTACTCATTTCATCTTTGCATCTTTGCCTCACATCTGTGAGGCAATCAGCATGGGTCATGAGCCAGTGGCAGCAGGGGTAATGGCTTTTTTTTGATTGTTATTTTGGCTTTTATTTATTATAAACCTCTCTTTTTAGCAAGGAATGGAGAATGTGGAAGTAGGAGGCAATCAAACACTAATCAATGTGCAATCAGTCGCGTTTACTATTGACCACCACACCATTAATTCTTTTAGAGATGAAAATGAGTCTGGGAAAGTAGTTTTAGCACTAGTCAATCCAAAAGCCCTCTACTAGGAATGGGAAGCAGTTTTAGTCCTCATCAGTATCTTCCAGGGAAAATTCCCATGCACAAAGCCCTGAGACTCTTTAGAGCTTTTTCTCTCACTATTAATGGCAGTTCAGGGTCTGATTCTCATCTCTCTAGTACTGGCTGTAAATCTCATTCCTCCATTTGAGTCCAAGTGACTATTTTAGGCTTACAAGGAGTGGGAGAGAAGTTAGAGGACGATTTTCATCATGAGTTTACCTTAAATTTCTACTTGAAAGCTAAATCAGTGGGTTATACTCTGAGGATCAGAAAAAAAACAGAAGCAAATTTCTCAAGTGTGGACAAGCAGAATGCAAAAGAACAGCACCTAAAATCTGAGATGTGAAATGTGTTTTTTACTAAAAGTGCATGTGAGCAGATGGAACATTTTGAGACAATAAGATGCAGAGAATGGATGTGCTGGTTCTGTGACGTTTTCCCTGGTGCTACTGAAGCATAAGCGCATAAAAAGAACAAATTTCTATTGAGATCAGGTTTCTTTAGAGAAAGGCTCTACTATGTAAGAAATTCTGGAGAACTGGAAAACCATTCCGAGCATCTCAGATTCGACAGACTGAGCTTCCTATAAAGAAGAAAGCTGGCTAAAATGCAATCTCTAACCAGAGATTCACAGTGAATTTTTAATAAGAAGGTTATTGTCTACCATCTGAAAATATAATCTCAACTATTGTAATCACAATTTTTATTTATGAAGCATTGAAAAACTAGTTTTGCAATGAAAAAGATGGCACACGTGATCTCTAAACTTCGGATTACTGTTTTTTCAAACTAAATCTGAACTTTATCCTCATAGTTTAGACAGATTTTCATATTCTTAGTATTTAACCCTCTTAAAGCGTCCCTTCCAATCCCAGCCCAATCCGTTCTTACTTTAAAGGTTGCAAAGTACTGAATGCTGATTAAAATCTAGATCTGTAAGAGTTTGATAAAACCTACACAACATGTAAGCTTCTTTAAAAAAAACAAACACAGAGTTCATCAGTCTGCCCAGAGCTTCTTTAAGCTTTAGAAAACAAACACAGAGGCTGTTGCAGAAGGAAAGCATGAAAAAATCATCTGAAAGTAGAGGTAGAAGGGAAACAAATGCTCAGACAGAACATTTTTCTAGTGGAGAACAGATTAAGACAAGATTACTGTTGTTCCACAGATAACAGACAGAAGAGGCTAAATAGGCCAGCAGCTGACTGTTCTGAAGACTAAGGAGTGTATTCCCCTTCTACAAACCTAAGAGACACACTGGAAAAATAGGAAGTAAGCTCATACCCTGAAACCAACCCTCTGCTCACCTAGTGAAATGGTCCTTTCGAGTTCAAATCCTTTGTGGAAATCAAATGAAATAATAACCAAACTGTTTTAACTTTCAAAATGAAATTTAATTGAATTTGTGGAATACTACATGAGAGAGAAATCAGCTGGAATGTAAGTGGCTTGTAAGCCAGTGGTATGTCTGCTAGGGTGTTTTCCTGTGGGACACTTCTCCTTAGATCATTTAATGAAGAAGAGATTTTTCTTCTGATTCACCACAAATTTGACAAAACTAATTATTATAATTGTAGATCCCTGTCTTCACCCTAGCCCAACAGAAAGCTTCTCCAGAAGCTTGGTGGGTCAAGCATGATGACAGTCTGGACCTTCTTGCCTGAGCAATTCTTGCAAGACAAGAGGCAGACAGCGTTTGTTTCCCCAGAAACTCTGTCTTAATTGTTCCTTCTTCCAGACGTCAGGTAAATCTCCTCTGCCAACATGTCAGACACTCAAGAAGTCACAAATAATGATTAAGAAGACATTGAGAAGGAATTCTATTTCTATATAAGAGGACTTTCTTTTAATGGAATTTGAGATGATGCCACCACAGAAAAGGATCTGCTTTCTAAACATTGTATTGGAGGAGATTGTAAAAAATACAGCTAGAGACTACTACGTTATTTTGTTAGTATCTTTTAGCACTGATAACTCAACTGAAGGCACCAATATAGTGTCAGATTAAAGCAGAATAATTTTCTGTATATATTACTCCTCAGGTCTTAAATACTGTGTGATTTCTTTCTTATTCAAGTCTTCATCCCCATCAATAGCTTAGCACAGGAGTGGCAGTGCAGCTTTGCTGGTGAGCTCTCTATCCACCAAGTAGGGAGGTTTCTTTTTCATGAATCATACAGAACCTGCTGCAGTGGGAACAAGAACAAACACCTCAGCAGAGGGTGAAAGTGAGTGTCACACAGATCTAGATGAATTTTACCTGTCATCTCGAACAACTGCAAGGAAAATCCTTCTTTTGGAAGACACCATCATGTGCTCAAAATTGAACAGAAATTATGCAAATAAAATGTTTCAGAGAGGTTTAATGCTTTTTTTTTTCTTTGTTCTTGTTTTGAAATACTAATCCAATCCACAGATCATTCATATGAGTGGGATATGGTTTAACAGCTTATCTTTAATGAAGCATCCCACACACATTTCACCATTTCTTAATTCAGAAAATCTTCATTAATTTCATTATGTTTAGAGGGGTGTTGGAGAGTAAAACTGTAGACATCACATAGGAGAAATCTCTTAACCATCAGTAAAATAATTTTTCATGAGTAACATCTGGTAACGTTGAGATCGTATTACAAAAATCCCTGATGTTAGAGATATGTGCTGGACTAACTTTTAAAATGATTTAGCAAACTAACTTCTGTGATGTTTATTTAGCAGTTGTTTTGAGTCTTCATTTCCATCTTTAGTTAGAAGAAATTTTAAGTCAAAATATTCATTTCCTCGCATAATAATTGCTTTCTGATATGCATAGCTTGATACATATATGCGTGGTGAGGAAGAGGCAAACTGAAAATTATGAGATATTCTTCATAATTAAATAATAATATTTGAATGTTAGACAAATTTCAAGCAAAGATGAATTGCCTGGGAAAGAGCAGGTAAGGACACCAGAGATGATTATAAATTCAATTATTCATAGAGACATCTTTTCAACGTATGCGTGGATTTAATATGTCATTCAAGTGAAGTTAGGGATTTTGCTTTGAAGAGAAATAGAAGTAGAAATGAAAATGAAATGCAATACAGGTTGCAGCTCTTCGCTGAGGGCAATTTCACAGCATTTTGACAATGAGATAAATTATTTGTTATTTTTGAAAGTTTTGCAGTAGCTAATTAAGAAAATACACTTTCCTTTTTCATTGCCTAGATATAATGAAAGCAGAATTACCTGCTGTGCCTTTACAATAAAATCAAGGTAAAAAGAAAGACAGTGTTTTTGAATGGGTTGTTAACAAAGTGCAGTACCAAGTGTGAACTTTTTTGAAATGCAGAGATACCAAATAAAAGTATGGAATCAAAACTTCGGACAGGTAGTGGTAAGTGTTGATGTCAATGAAAATAAAAAGGATTCAGGAAAACTGAGAACCTCATTTTCTTCATTTATACATAATTACCATGTGGCGAAAACAAAACATTTTGGAGGACATTTTATGGTTGCCGTTTTTGGCTGTTTGATATAAGTACATGTCTTAAACATAAGCAATTAACTACTACTACTATCCACCATACTCTTCACTTCATTAAAATAGTGATCAGATTTAGGAAAGGCATTGTCTCTGAAAATTAATTAAATACATATATATAAATATAAGATCCTTAATGAATTAGTTACTTTTGAGAATAAGATTGAAACTCTTCTTACAGAAATATTTATGAAAATTTTACTCAAAAGAAGTTCTAGCACTTTAATTGTGTAGAGGTTTTGAAACATAGAAACTGGAATCTACGTCATTTAAAATATTTGAAAAATTTTAGTCAGATTCCTTAAAATTCTTCCCTTCATACAAGACTGTACTTCATCATCTTCATCCTGTGCAGTAGATGAATGTATTGCAGTCTGCCTGAAAGCTAAACATGCACATGTGGATATTTTCTATGGAGAAGGAACTAATGGACTTTGACAGTCAAACTGTAAAAAGAACTCAACTATACTGAAACAAAAACAGGGGTCCTTAAATCCTGAAACTCTCACAAAAGAAAGAGATCACAGGCTGCTGGGAAATGACAGTATCTGAAAAAAAAAAAAAATCACTTCTTTTAAAATTCCACCTCAGATTAGCACAAAAACACAAAAACATCATTCCCCCACAGTGGGGCAAACTATTATTTTTGTGGTTTTAAATTCCATTTTCATTACAATGAAATGATTACATGTACAAAAATGATAATGACAAATCAATAAATGAGACTATTTTCACTGAAAAATATTTATCTTGTCAAGATGAATTTCATCAGGAAATTTTCTCTTCATCTCTTGCTTCCCACCACAAGACAGAAGCTGATGTAGAAACTTTGTATTTTTTCTTGAAAATCTCACTAGGGAATTCTTCAAAATCTCTGAAACCCAAACAGATTCCTTATTTATCATTTTTACTATTTCTTTGCACAACTACGTATGTCTGATGGTACCTCTTTATTGTCTCTAAAACATAGATTTTGTTTGCTTCACAACTCGTGAATTTCCTTAATGGGCTCCTTTAGGTATTATGCATTGCTCAATAATGATAGCAATGGCATTTAGTTATTAAAATGGTGATGGTTAGAGGTGATCGATATAAGGTATATTGAAAAATTGGAGGGATCATTCTGAAAGCTCAGAAATTACGTGTAAGTTTTAACGATGCACAGAAATGAACAGAAATATATATGAAGTATTTATACACTTTTTATAATTGAAAGTTTTACTCTGTAAATTCTTACAAAAAAGGAGCATTAGTTGATTCAATTTTTAACTCATATTGTTTTTTCCTACTTTTATAGCCTTCTGATTTAAACCAAGTCAGTCCCAAACCAGACCATCTGGGACCTATCTGGCAATCTGTCTCACTTCATATGACATGTGATATCTATGACATGTTATAATCGTCACTATTATTATCAGTTTAAGAAGTGGAAACAAACCTTGTGAGATTTTAATTATGCCACTCGTTACCACAAAAGGAAAGAGTACCACCACTGAAAGCCACAAAAATTTTGACCCTGCTGTAAGAAACCTTAAGCTTATACAGCTTATGAGAACTGGAGGAGAAATAAAACAAAATGGAAAAGAATTCAGATTTTAAGTCTTATTAAGGATTGTTTCCTATGCTTATGGGAAAATCACTGTGTAACTTTGAGAGCATCTACTTTTGAAGACCTGTTGATAAAAATAATTAAGATAGTTCATAATGCTTATAACAAAAGAAAACAGTCTCTTTGAAGCAAAAATAGATTATATTTTTCCTATTGTTTCCTCTTTGTACATATTCCTTATTGAATATTACCTGCAACTTTAGCTGTCCAGTTTTTAAGTAGTTACATTTTTTTAGCATATAGCCCATGCAATTGTTTAATAAGGAGGAAATATTTTATTTGTATATTCTGCTTGGTCTTTTTCTAACATTAAAGCTACATTGTGACTCCTGGAAATATTATCTGGAAGAATTACACAAATAACTATATGCCTATTTACTCAGCTCATACTTTTAGAAAATTTCAGAAGTCATATCACAGCTAGTGGCCTGTACACATTTTTTTTTTTCTTTTTTCTCTTCTTCAGATATCAGAGAAGTTTACTGGAAAGTTATAAAATGAATTTATCAAACTTCATTAAAATGTGGCATGAATATAATAATAATATAATAATATCATTTTTATAGCCATGTATAAGAAGAACTACATGTTCCCTATATCATGAAATGCAAATGTCTTGAAGACAAAAAATACACAGTTCTTGGGTTACTGCCTGCAGATAGTAATCCAGTGGACATGACAAAGCTACATGAAAAAAGCAGCCACCCAGTGTGTGTGATATTTTCAGTCACCTCAGCGAGCACATTTAGAAATTGCTTACATGAGCCATTACTTTGGAAACAAAGGGAAAGAAGACTCAGGGAAAGATAGTCTCCATTCCTCAAGACATTCCAATACGGGAATATTTCATTATTACTCTTGTCACAAATACAGATGGAGACATTTTGTATATAATATGTAAGTATGTATTTAGATTATGTATAATACATATATATGTGTATATGTATTGTATATTATATGCATGTGTATAATATAGATATGAAATATATTACATGTATCTATGTATAAAATACATAGATATAATATAACTTTCCATTTGTATTGTTATCCAAAGCAAAATATAGATTATAGAATATTTAATATAAATACTTTATACTCATATAATGTAGTATTACATTGATATATGTAATATATAAAAATTATATGTGTCGTGGTTTTATGATTTTTGGTTATTGGTATTCCACATCATAACATCATGTAATGTACTGGGAGTTAAAGAGTTAACGCTCCAGCTCTGTGGATCGTGTATAGTTCCGGGTACCTGGTTCTCAGAAGAGAAGAACTACTACATTCCCCAGAGGACTTTGCTCCCTATTACCGTTTTCCGCTCAGAGGGAAAGATAAAACTGTTCGCATATCACAAGACGTTCCTTCTTCTCATCCCCTCTCTTGTCCCGGCAGCATCTCGCTCCCCAGCCATCTCACCGTCGATATTAGAGTATGGCCTACTTTAATTTTGGACACTGTCTCTCATTTTTATTGGATTTGTTAGCTTAAATTGTAATTATATTGTATTATATTGTGTTATTTTGCATTCCGATATTTTATTTAGTAAATTAGTTTGTTTCTCCTCAGATCACTGCTGCTGTTTTGTTTTTAGGCCCATCTCCCTACCCTTTTTCCCTTTTCCCTCTCCCGGGGCGTGGATCCATGGGTCCCCCGCCCCAGTAGTCACGGAACCGGGCCGAACCTGCCCGTAAACCATTGACAATTCATATATAGGTGTGCATAATAAAGGAGTTCCAATGTTCCAACTAAGTTAATTAGAATTGCATAAAAATGTTTTGTTGCTAATCAGAGAATCATACAATTACTTAGGTTGGAAAAGACCTCCAAGGTCATCAAGTCCAATGGTTAAATTTGGGGCTAGCTTAGCATTAAATTGAGTTTTAAAAGAACTCTTTAATTATGTGATCAGATACCTGTATTTTTTTCTCTTATGCATTGTCCTTGGACAGAATACCTTTTATCCTATGCATTTCCAGTCATATGATGCCTATGACACAGTACTTTGGTTACTCAGTGAGGTGAGTCTCAGTCATAGAGGGCTAACTCTCCAGAAAGTTCTGTCTTCAGGGAACAACACAGCCTCAGAACCTTGCAAAGCACTGGACCAAAACAAAATGCACTGTTCAACATTTATTAGAAGCAAATCTTTCAGATGCAAGCCCTACTTTCATCTGCGCTGAACAAAATTTGTGTTTTTGCTGTTGTTATATAAACCCTTTGAAATAGAAGTGCTTTGTGTTCATTTTCCTAATAGGAAATAAAATTTCAGCAAGATTGAATTTCTTAGAAAAAAAAATGTTATCTTCATAGAAATTTCATTTTCCATGAGAAACTAAAACAATTACAATGGAAAATCCTCAGAATTATCTGGAGCAGGGAAAATTTCTGTTAGCATTTTCTAAAGAAGTTTGCACTGAACCCTAGGGAACAATCATGAATACAAAAGCTTACAAAGTACTAGTTTAAAAAGAATTGACAAGAAGAGAGCTTTTTTTAAAACAAAAGAAGTCAGGCCACAAAAACTGTAAAAACGTACTCCTAAAGTTTCAATGAGAAGAGAGAATCCTAGAGAGAATCCAGCTTTACCTCAAGGACCCCAGCCAACAATGGCTGGAGAGACCTTCTGTCACACGTAAGTGGCAACACTCAACACAGTCTTTGCTTCAATTCCCACGTTAAGTCTAAAGCATTGCATTTCCTAAATATCTTTATAAGAACATGACTTTAATAAATTAAATTATATTAAATTGGAAAGTAATACACATATCTGTACAGAAGAATGAAATTAATTTGAGTAAGAAACAGCAGTGTGACATGTATTGGCTGTATTTTGATCTCTATGCAACTTTTAAAATAAGAGGTGAACCTTCTGATATTTCAGTGGAAAAAGCAGAATATGCATAACAGTACATCTCATTTCTACTGCCTAGGTAGAAATTAATAAGCAGAAAACTTCTTTTTATTGGATGCCTCTTAGTTATGGATTGGATATGATGATGTACCTAAGAACAACTATACAAGTTTGGACAGAGGTTCACGTAGTCCAATATGCTATTGCTCACAGTGATCAAGAGGAGATTTTCAGAGAAGAGCTTAGGATTAGAGAAAGCATATAGTGATACTCCTTGCAGTAGCATTCCAGCTCTGAAAAATCATCTGTGAGGCAAAGGCAATGTTTTAGTATTTTCTCCATCTAGATAGAGTTTTCTTCCATGAACTTGCTTAATTCAGCTAATACAAGCTTTGTGTATCCAAAACATGCTGAAACAGCTTCCCCAGTTTAACCCCACTTGTGTAAAGAACCATTTCTAAAAAGCTGTGAGATGCTGCTTCATATGATGACCCCTTGTTCTTGCATGGGAAAAAACAGTGATATTCACCTGGTTTCCCTAAGAAAATCTTTAAGTTGTCATATCAGATCAATACACAACAACAAAATGACCACAATCATCTCACTTAACCTGCACAAATCAGATGGCATCACACTCAAGTCACTGAGGCTACAAATGAGCCAACAGCCTGAGCTGCTCAATTATCAATTCCAGTTAATATAGCAATAGGAGTGTTTCTTGAATACCTGTCGCTGGTTTTCTGTCTCTAGCCTCAGTCTGGCTTCCACACATCTTCTAGTCTCCAGGAAGGCTTGACGTTGTGCTCTGTCTGATAGGTAGCTAATGAAGATTCCTGCGGTGTTCATACACATAAATAACACTGCCTGAGCCGCTATCTGCAACAAACAACAAGCAAGATTTGATCAGGCAACAGAAGCAAAAATATCTGCTTAAAAAGATGAAAAGAGACCAAGAATGATGGCTCTGCAGTCATGTTGGCTGTAAAACTAAAAGGTTAGGAAATATTGCATAGAAGAATCCCTTGGATCTTAATTAAAGACATCAAACATATAAAATACTCTCTGCCTTGAGGAAGAAATATAAAATATTTGGGGGGCATTAAACTCTAGTTGAACCACAAATAATGTTTCCAAGAACTGACTCACAGGGCTATAGTGTGGAATGATTACAAACATAATTAACGATTTGTTTTTGCACTGCCTCTTGTGTAGAAGCAACTTTTTGATTTGTTTTATGGCTAGTTTGAGAGCAAAGCCATATTAAGGAAAACAAAGAGTGCCAGTTAGCTAAGAATTAGTATAAATGGTAATAGTTATTCCGCCATTATTGATCAAATCAAATAATTTCATTTTCAGCTGGTGCCAAAGCACAAGCTAGCATGATCTGAATCCTGAACTATCCAACAAGAGAAGCTGAATGCATAACCAAATACTTGCACAGCCTGTGCCTGCGTACACAAGCCCTTTATTCACCGATGCTTACGTAAGAGCTGCACTCTTTCCTTGTAGAAGGTGCGTCACAGCTTCTTCCATTGAGACATAAACTTAAAAGAGCCAAGTGGGAGTGGATCCTTGGACAGCGTAAATTCCAATGGCTTGTTTGCTTGTCACTGATACCTCTTTGTGCTCTGTATTTTTGTAAGGCAGAGCATATCAACAAGTGAGGATCTTTTAGAAACACAGTAAGAAATGTATAATGCTTGCACGCATTATGGACAGAAAAGAGCCCTGCAAATTCAGCAGCTTTATTCAACACCTCATTGCTGAAGTAGGTTACAAATTTATGTGTAGTCCTCTCTGCTCATGCTTCATTCTGTTGCATTTTTGTTTTGTTTTTTACCTTGTGAGTAGGGCAAGAGTGAAAAATAAGTCTGAAAGATATTCATATCCCTCAAACATTTAGGACCAAAACATTCTGACCATTGCATTACCTAAAAGGCTTTAGGGCACAGTAAACTAGTCCCAAATCTGCAAACTGTGGATCCCCTTCTCTCTGCCATGGTGCAGTCAGAGCCACTGTGCTAATAAGGTGCCACTAACTGTGCCCCATTTTTGGGGGTTGCACCACACTCCTGGTGGCAAAGCAGCCATGGGCTACATTACCCTGCGTGCCAGCATCACCTGACCAGCAGAGATGCCCAGGCTCTGACATCTATGGACCATAACAGTGAGGGTCATACTTATAGGATCATAACAACATCAGAACTGTCACACAAGGATGGACAAAGTGTTCACCACTCTGAATCCTGTCCCTGATAGTGAATCACAGAGAGCGCTTAGGCAGGAGTGCAAGGATAAGTCAAGTGCACTGCAATGATTTTTCTAAACTGTCCTGAACACTACATCAGTCTGTGGCTGAGGGACATCATTGGCTAAAAGTTGTAGTTTTGTAGTGTTATCTGATAATCAGTTGCCCTAAAATCCAACTTTTGGGTCTTCTAATAGAAGAAAACATTTAGAAAATCTCCGAATCTCATTGTGACGGTGTGCCTTAGATCTGCAGGTCTCAATCCTCACATTCAAGTAGGTTACAAAAGTGATATTTGATACCAAACTAAATGCATTTGGCAGAAACATCAGCTTTATATATTCCCGTATTTCTGAATTTGGAGCATTGTTCTATGATCAAACAGGGAATTAATTTACAATTTATATGCCATGATTAAATAAGAATGCATATCCTGCCTTCATCTGAAGCTCTGCTTAATCTTTGGCAATAATAGACGTCTAGGAAAAGCTTATGAGAAATACGGTGTGATTAGCATGATCTTTGCATCATCCTAGTTTCCAGGCACCTCTGAGCTGGAGGTAGCATACTCTATCCAACTTTTTAACAGCCCCCAGTAGGTGTACCGTGTGCATTTTTCTCTGATACTTACCTGAAGTTAGTTATACCTTTGGCCCCTACCACATCCAGTGGCAAAGATTTCTACCATTTAATTAGGCTCTTTGTGCTAAACATGTTTCCTTTTTTTTTTGCTTTATATTGCAACCTTATCATTTCTCTGAGTGCTCCATCATGCTTATAATATGAGAAACAGTGACTAATCATTTCCATTTCAGCTTCCTTTCAGCTTCCCTGATTTTACAGACATACAGCATATCTTCTCTCAGCCTTTATTTTATCAAAGGGAGGAACTTAAAACTATTTATTCTCATTGTGTTTGTCACCATCCCATCTCCCTGTTTTTGCTTTCTTCTACCTCACCGTGGCTGATTAGAGAAAACATGCCCCAGATCAGCCAGCTTCCACCAGACACTTTCCATCTCTGCTTCACTATAAAATAGAGAATGCAGTAGTTCAGCACGTGAGAGAGCTCCTTTCTGTCACAGACTGCTGGTTAGTGGGGCTACAAAGATGGGGAAGGGTCTGGAGGGCAAGATGTGTGAGGGGCAGCTGAGATCCCTGGGTTTGCTCAGCCCAGAGCAGAGGAGCTGAGGGGAGGCCTCATGGCGACTGCAGCTCCTCACAGGGAGTGGAGGGGCAGCGCTGAGCTCTGCTCTCTGTGACAGCGACAGGGCCCGAGGGAACGGCGTGGAGCTGTGACAGGGGAGGGGCGGGTGCGGGTGGTGGGCACGGAACGGGCTGCCCAGGGCAGTGGGCACAGACTCAGGCTTCCAGAGTGCAAGAAGTGTCTGGACAATGCTCTCAGACATATGGTCTGATTTTTGTGTGATCCTGTGCAGAGCCAGGGGTGGGACTTAATTATCCTTATGGTTCTCTTCCAACTTGTGATATTCTGTGATTTCAAGATTCTATGATTCTAAGTGTATGATGGGCTGACATAAGACCAGTTTGAATTGCACCGTTGAGCACAACAGCAGAAGTCAGCTGTGGGTGGCTGGAGAAGTCAGCATTTCATATCATTTTGACCGACATGAGAGTAATCTATGCTCACATGGTAGAAAGGTTATGGTCTAGGGTGAAAAAGGAGAAAAGTCTTTTACAACATTTGAACGATGTATTTTGGTGGTGAAAGCAGTGGCAGAGTATTGTCGTTTGCTTGCATATTCAATTATAACATCCACATGTGCCTAGCTCAGTCACCTGTCTCTGCTAATACTCAGGAAAAGTGCAACTCACTTCAGCAGATCGCCTTTGAGCAAATGCAGTAGAATTTGGCCTTCAATTAGATTTCATGAGCCCATAATTTGATTTGGATAAAGGGTATTATGGAAAACATTCTACAGGTAAAGCTGCAGCTTACTGAGAGACAGAATTTGCTTTTCTTTTACCCAGTAGTCTGCTTGAAACCAATCTGACTAGGAAAACACCGTGTCTTGCAAGGATACTAATCTGTGGCTCTTGTTAATAAAAAGAAAAAAAAAAAGACATACTTCAGTCCCTCATTGTCACTCCTTTCACCTGCAGTTTACAGTGACAAATTCCAGAAGGCTTGCAGGATTTTCTGTTGCATGTCAGGGACACAAACTGGGACAGACTGGTTTTGTATGATGTACGCAGTTTTAGACTGACCGGAAGATAATCAGCACCCACACAGTAGGAAAGGTGAGGTATAGGGTTAAAAAAAAAAGAAAATCTTTTCAAGACATTTGTAAGCCTTTTAGTCTATTTTTACCTTGCACAGCACTCACCTAAGCAACTATAGTAGAGATAGCAATTGATCTTAAAAGCATGAGTGACATGTTTTAATGTTAAATAGGTCTCTGGGAAGGTCTGCTTCTTAAATATTTTAAAAATGCAAACAAAAAGGTACTCATCACTGTGATGCTTGAGAATATCAGCAACAGGACCCATGCTGTCCCTGATGAGTGTGCATTTGCACATGATCATCCCTCTGTACTCAGCCCTGGTGAGGTCACATCTCAAGTACTGTGCACAGTTTTGTGCCCCTCATTACAAGAATGACATTGATGCCCTGGAGAGTGTCCAGAGAAGGGCAATGATGCTGTGAAGGATCTGGAGCACAAGCCTTATGGGGAGTGGCTGAGGGAACTAGGATTGTTTAGTCTGGAGAAAAAGAGGCTCAGGGGAGACCTTATTGCCCTCTACAGCTCCCTGAAAGGAGTTTGTTCTGAGGTGGGGGTTAGCCTCTTCTCCCAGATAACAGCAATACGATGAGAGGTAATGGCCCTAAGTTTCACCAGGCGAGGTTCAGGTTGGATATTAAAAAAATTTCTTCTTAGAAAGAAGTGGTGAGGTATTGGAACAGGCTGTCCTGGGATGTGATGGAGTCACTATCCCTAGAGGTGTTAAAGAAAGGTTAGAAATGGCATCAGAGGACAAGGTTGAGTGGGCATGGTAATGATGGATTGATGGCTGGATCACTGTGGTCTTTTCCAACCTTAATGTTTCTATGATTCTATGATTCTATCATCTTGTAGCAGGATGAATACAGCTAAAGAAAGTTACTCGACAAGATGATGCAGATGGTTAGAAGCAGCTGTTAAAATTTTTACTCCCAAACTGCTTTCCATCTTTCTCATAGGAGGTAAATGAGAGTTTAGTTCACAGAGAAATAAACGTTAAATATATCTTAAATTTATAATCGTGCAGGCACCTCCGGGCACTTTGCAAAGTCAACATGAAAAAAAAAAAAGCCGATGGAAGGAGAAGAGGCAGGTCAGACTAGCTTAACATTGACAGTACATGCAGATTTGAATCAATTCATTTATATCTGTCATTCATCATATGAAAAGGGCTTTGCCAGGGCAACTGGAAAAAGGATAACATATTGAATGAATTTGGGAACCACTAGATCTCAGACAAAGAAAAAATTAAAAGGTGCTGGATACAACTGGTCGGGTGGAAGTATTAATTGAAATTGGTACAGTATAGTAAAATAAGGAACAGGTGAGGTAGAAATCATTAAAAAGTTTCTAAAAATTTTGTTGCATAGTGATAGGTGAATCTCAGCCACAGAAAGATCATCAGGACAAAACTGAATGTAGCTCAAGAAATGGAAATTCAGAAGGGCACAGGTGAGGGAGTTTGAACTGTTGAGAACAGAGTTGGGCTATGCATAAAAACAATGATTTGGGGGGCATTTCTCCTATTACAAGCACCTGAGTTTGTCTTGGTTTGGATTTTATTCTGATTTCTGTGTGTTTATGAAAAACAGAGACTCAGTTAGAGAAGAGTTTGCAAATGTCAAGTTTTAGATCTTCAAAAATCATAACTGACATGTTTAAATTCTGCTATGTTTTCTCTTTGAAAAAGTGCAATTGTTCATCAGGGAATGTAAGTCCATAAGGTCAGCAGTATAATCTCCCAATTCAGTGTTTTCTGAGACATGCCAGTTATAGTAATTTATGCAGTGTATTGTACCTGACTGAGGTCAGAAGACCCAGACAGCCCATAACCTGAGGTGAAATGAAAACTTAACAATATTCAACAAATCCAACAAATTGGAAATATGTTGGATGGTTAGAAAAACCTGAAAGAGAGTCACTACCATAGAGTATATTCATCATGATTAGTACAGTCAATGGTAGCATATATTCAGATGGTAAGCACAGTGGAGATAAAGAAAAGAAAGCTGAAAAGGTCCAGAAAAAAATCTGAAATGTGGGAGAATGCTGAACACCTGTTTTAGCATCTCAAGTGCGGACAGAAAAAGAGAACTAGTGGTCTTCAGCAGGTAATTTAGTTCTTTTATATAGAAACAAACAGTTCTTGGGCTAATCTCACCAAAACACATCCGAAAAGTAAAGAAATGGCTTTCTACATAATCTCCAGCTGAACATTCCCAAGGAAGATTAACATTAAAGAGCAGGAATTTCATTAATTCCTGAAATGAGCCTGTAGGAAATTGTTTAATTCTTTTCTTATTTGGCTTTCTAATTTAGGATTTGCTTCAGTGAAAAATTGGAGTAGTTCTTGGTTGTTTTGGGAAAACTAGGAAAGTAAAGCTGTTGTGCTTCTTTAAGAGTGTTTTCAGCATGTGCCACATAAAGAACTTGTTGCTATGGTAATTATTATTGGTTAATTGGGTTTAGAGAAGAATTTTGATTCACAATTAGTTGCTTAACTAAAAATAGCAGATTGCCACAAGGTTGAGTTTTGTACCTAAAATGTCTCAGAAACCTCATTCCTCACTCTGCCTTCTCTATCCTCACTTTGCTTAGGTTACTTAGAGGGAAAATAACTTAGGCTCTTGTAAGAGCAGATCTCCAGAAATGAGCTGAGGGTTACATGAGAAGTGTGGGATTTGAAATCAAAATGCTGTACTTTGTATAGAACAGGAACATCTGGCAGCACAGACTCCAGCACTTTCTCACTGCTGGGCTGCAGCAAGACTCTATTTCCAGCTGAGACCATGGTTTTATGAATCAAAGCTCTTGGCAGCAAAACCAAGATACAGTAAGTACCTGTATCTCAGTTCTGCCTCTTGCCTACCTTGATCCCTTAGCACAGCTTCCCCTTCATCGAGCCAGATCAATTATCTGTGGGACCCTGCTGCGAACTGTATCAGGGAAATGGGCCAACTTAAAAAACAAACACTTGGCATTGGCAGTCATTTTCCTATCTAGAGCAGTTGTCTGATTGAGTTCACATCACAGCCTCCACAGGGAGAGGAAGCACATGAGTATTCATAGTTGGTACTGCTGCCAACTCATTAAACTGAAATCATTGCTGCTTCATTGTTAAGCCACCTTGTAAGGAGTTTTCTTATTCTCCAGGTTCACTTTATCTGATGATTCCTGGGATTCTGCTAAATACTATTGGCCATGATAGAATTTTCTGTGTGTGTTTTAGACTATCAGTACTTCATCAAAATTTATTGGAGCCCCACCTGCCCTACAAAGGTTCCTAAATTGCTGCTGTGACTCCAGAAAGCTCATCTGTTTCTGATCCTTTAAACTGTCCAACTGCACAACGGCTGTTATGCTGCTGCTCACTGGATCTGAGTGCTAAAGTCTTTTCTCTGATCCAAATCTCCATAGTTTACTGATAGATGGGAATATAACATTTACCTGAGAAAACAGGAAGAGAGAGATATGGCTTATTCATAGAAAATTTAGTCAAACACAAACTGTGATGGTTAAGAGGGGGTCTTCACCCCACCTGCCTCTGGTTTGCTAAATGTGAAAACAGTCATTTGAATACATACAACCTCCTGAGTATAAAGCTTTTGCTTTTTGAGCTGAGTTTTATGATTCTTTTATGTAAAGCTCTCACAGGAACATTCTTTCTTCAAAAACTCAGGACTTGTTTAGGCCCTCAGGACAACTAAGTTCCCTTAATAAAGTTTGTTCTTGTTGCTTCCAGAGCAGACGCTAGAGGACTTCATTATATACTTAGGATCACAGTCTGGCCCTTAAGGTGCGTGAAATCTATAGCCTCCAAGACTTGTTGGCCCTGTCTACCAAAATACAGAGTGTTCACTAAGAAATGATTATAAGATCATAGAATCATAGAATATGCTGAGTTGGAAGAGACCCACAAGGATCGAGTCCAACTCCTGACACAGGACCAGCCAAACATCACTGGTGTCAGTGTAGAGTATCTTAACACACATATTGCTTCTGCACTGCTAATGATTTGGAAAACAAAGGCCTTTCATTCTCCTGAGCAAAGACACATTTGTGTAAAATCAATTGTCCTAGATCAAAACAGAATTCAGTAACACATATCTGTAATAGTCAGAATAAGAGATTTAATTTGCTGTTAGAAAAATAGCTACTCCCTCCTTGCTTGTTCCCTCTCATTGAATCCATTAGAAATGTAGAAAATTGACTGTCTGAGTAAATTGTTCAAAGGTAGCTCAAACCATACAATTTGGCAATCAGCTATCAACTGTGTTTTGCAACACAGTGTGGAACGAGAGATCTTCCAGGAAATTCATATCATATCAGACATATAAGAGCTGACATAACTTGAGTGATGTACAGATGCAATAGAGCGAACACACAACCCTACTACTCTCATTGAACAACCCCAAATGTGAAATCATTTTCAGCACATCACATTCATCTCCCTTTGCGTTAGTGTAAAATTTAGGATTCAGACTTAGCTTTAGCAACAACAAAAAAATTTATTCTGTGACTTTTGGTAATCTTCTTTTGGTGCTTTTCTTTTTATAGGTATTAAATTGGCTGTACACCGGGATAATGTCAGTACTAGGATCAGAGTTCATGCATACAGGTGAATGAGCAGAAGTAGGTAAATGATCTTAATTAGTAACAGTTTTCCATGGCTGCAGGGGAGTCTGCTGGATCCTCTCTCTGGCTCTCAGCTAGGAACTGATCTTGAACTACACAATGAAATCTGGTGATCTCATCTCATGTTCATAGCACTCTTTCATCATCATTTTGCACACAGGATGCTGTTACGGATAGCTGAAATGTTCTTGTTCAGAACAATCAGTCTTATCCTCTGAGACGAATAACATCCCCTATTCTGTGTTTTATCTGCTGGTTAGGTACCTTCTCCCTTTACTCTCAGTAAGATGCATTACAGAGTAATTAAAAGAAATCTAAAGTCAAACCTTCCGGATGTTGCCATTTTATTGCCCAGAAATGTCACCTCAGTTAGTGTGCTTAAATGTAAAAGGATCAAATGAGAATCTCTATTTTCTTTTCAAAATACATAGGTTGCTCTGGAAGTAATGCCTCCTATTTATTTCCGTGGAAACTACAACAGATAAAATAAGAGCATAAAATAACACTATTTCATAGAGCAAATTCTCATCTACAAAATACTGTTTTTCAACATAGCCACCACCATTATGTACACATTTTTCCCAGCACTGAACAAGAGCCTGCATTCTATGATCATAAAAATCTGCACTGGTGGAGGTGGCCCACTGCTGCTGTCACCACTGCTGAAACACATCACCCACTGCCTCACTGTGATGACATCCGATGTTTGGTCTCCATAAATGTTCAGAAAGCATCAATGAATGTCAATGGAATATTGACAGAAAGGTTCAACCTCTACTGCCATACAACCAAAATCTACCTCTGACATTGTGGGCCAACATAATAAAATGGGAGGCATTACTTTCGTAGTAGCCCTCCTGTATATAGATCTGAAACCACAGTACATGTACTACAGAATTTCTTTAAATTGCTTGAGATGTCTAACCAATACTAGCTCCTGTAACAGCCCAAAGAAACACTTTGCATTTAAAAACAAGGCACAAAACTGCACAAGTGCCCATGTAGCATTGTACATGTAACATGTACATGTAGCACCTACATGTACATTGTACATGTAGGTCAGTAAACTTCTAAAGTGATAGTTTTTGCTTGCTCACTGCTCAGAAGGGAGTGCAAAGCAGCTATGGACTTCCCCTTTCTACAACGTATGTATTTCAGACTTGTGAAGATTAGACTGACTTTTCCCTACACTTTTTTTTAATGCAGAAATTGATCTCCCTTGCAAGCTGTATATTTACTATTCAAAATAAATATGAAAAAATTATGCTTAATAGAAGCCACATCCCATTTATAGCTAAGGGAGAAATCAATTTTTACTCTTGCACTGCACGGATGAATATCTGTATTCTCAATAACTGTCTCCCACTTCAGATGCACCTGTATTTGGGAACCACACATCAGACATCACAGCTAACTTCTCAGTGAGATAAGTTTCCAGCAGATACACAGTCTTAAAATGCCTGGATCATCACTGTGCATAAAGGTGAGTCTGGACACTCTAAAATAGGGATTTTCTAAAGTAACATTTGAAAAATTTCCCCAGATTTTCTCAATAGTTCTCTGTCATCTAATATAAGATAGCAAAGGCAGAAGAACTTCAAATACTTCCTGTAATAGATTATGCAGCTGACTAGGGTGCATGGTGGAAAAAATATCACCAAAGCAGCTTTGCAGCACTGAAAAGAATTTAACTGTATTTTAAGGAAAACAGAATTAGGTAGTCTGTATTTCTACTAAATGGGTTTGTGGTGGTGTTCTGCACAGCTGTTTTTATTGCTCTGGATAGTGGCTGTTATCTGAAGTAGGATGTCAAAACTGAGTAAATGATAATTATGTTTGGAGGGCTGACAGCAGTTCATCTTTTCTGACACACTTTGTTGCTGTTTTCATCTGATCATATGTATGCGCATCCCAGCAATTACCTGCAGTATGTACTCTACATCTCTTCCCGATGGAACTGGCAATTTGCGTGATTTGTGTACAGGTGACCCTGATTCAATGCAGTCTGCAGAATTATAACAGCCTGCACCAGAGAAGCTTGCCTAGCTACACTGGGTCAGGTTGTACGTGTTGTCTTCTGAATTATCAAGCTCTGTCTATAGGCAAAGGAAAGATTTTAGAAATCATTTTTTCCATTTGGTTTTGCAATGGAAAAAAAAAAAAGAAAATGTAAGATGTAATGATCTTAACTTCCTTTTGGATCCTTTATCAAGAAATAAAGACTGTCGTATGAAAGGCATACCAGTCTGGGTGAGAGTGAGACTAATAATTTAAAAAAAGTAAAATGGTTTAACTAAAGCTGTACTGAAAATACTTGAAGCAAGAAATAAATGAGGGTGCCATACTCTTCACTGTCATTTTTCAAACTGCATGTGTTCTTCAAAGCCTTCTTCCACCCTGATGGGAAGTTCCATTGATCAGATGTTTGTGTTAATCAGTTATACCTGCTGGCAAACAAACAAACAGCTCCCCACTGCTGTTCCTTTGTAAAACTATTAGCCTAAAAAAAACTAAAACAGACATGGAAACAAAATCTCTTTACACTTCATTGCCAGCATTTTTAGTGAAAGTCCGAGTTTTCCCCACAGCTACACCTGTAACTGGCTGTCATTTTGCACAGACACCATTAGAGATGGAGATTTCCCAGTGAATCTACAGCTGATTTCTGTGTGAGATCACAAGGGTCAGCTTGCAGACTCTGGGTCAGGCTGTATGTCTGCAAGCCCAGAAATAATAATGCAAATAATTCCTCTTTTCAATTTTTTATCATGAGTGCTTTGCTCACATTTCAATATATTTTTGTAAAAGGGACATAAAAACCACAATGAATGCAATTAACATTCACTGTATTCATTATTTCTCTCAGTTTTCTTTTGTGGTTAACTGTGAGAAACATGAAAATCAAGGAAAGACAGAACTCAGCAATGTCCTCTCCTCTGAAAACACTAAGAAAAACAACTGAGATTCTTGACTCTCCCTGATATTTTTGAACTCTAATTATGGCAGATATTAGCACCTAAGGCCTGCCCTGACTTTGAAGAAACAACAAGTAGCATAAATGTGGTGGCTTGTATTCTGACGTGCCACTTGATGCTTACTAGACTTGGGGGTATGCAGAAGTTCAGGTATCCTTAGATGCACTAATAGCCACTGCTGGTGTGACCTCAGGGAGACCTTGGAAAGACTGCAGGAAATAGAATCATAGAATCATTAAGGTTGGAAAAGACTTTTAAGTCCAACCTTCAACCCATCCCCACCGTGCACACTAAACCATGTCCCTCAGTGCCACATCTACATGTTTCTTGTACACCTCCAGGGACAGTGACTCCGCCTCCTCCATGGGCAGCACGTTCCGGTGCCTGCTGGATCTCTCTCTGCCGCTCCTTTCAGATAAGGTGTAGCTTGTTGTGCTTGGATCGACTCAGCTGATGTATCTCAGACTCTGATATGATGTTAGAATGATTCTGAACAATCTGCGAATATATGCATGAGCCTGCATGGAAAATTTTAGGATAGTGCAGCATGGGGTAATAAGGTCCAGGAGCCTTTGTCTTCTACAGCTAAACTGAACACAGTCTTGGCACAGCAGCAGGCCTGAATTGTTAAGCTTTTTCAAGCTTAAATGGGAATTTTTATAGAATCATAGAATAGCTTGGATTAGAAGGGACCTAAAAGATCATCTAATTCCAACCCCCTGCCATGAACAGGGTTGCCAACCACTAGATCAGACACTAGATCAGGCTGCCCAGGGCTCTGTCCAACCTGGCCTTGAACACCTTCAGAGACGGGATATCCACAAACTACAGCTTTGTTGAAAACTACGTAGTGCTACTCAATATTGTCTATAAAAGTCTATTTTCCCTCCATTTTTTTAACTCTCACCTATGAACTGGGCTAAAGAAAAGACAGAGAAGGGACACAGGAACAAATGGAAATATACCAGACAAAAGCCATGAAAGCATACGGCACTGCGGACACAGAATTAAAATTTTATCTCACAGAGTTCAGCAAGGACAAACACTTCCCTTTGTGAAACCTGTTGGTGTTGTTTTACTATTAGTCATGGTGAATGCTTCAGTGTGGTGAGCTGGAAGTCAGACTGACATCAAAAGTACAAAGAGTGCTGTGGGAAAAAGTTGACTCAGTCCTTTGCCTGGCAGAGTACGCCACAGACAAATAATAAAGGATTAACTTCCTTCTACCACTTTGCTACCACAGAGATGCATAATGAAAGATTCATTCTGAATTGACACTGGTGTGACTAGGTAGGACTAATTCCTTTGAAGGCAGTGGTTTATTCTGGATTAACATTATGTCCTGATACATGCAGTGGGCCAAATTCTCCTTGCCAGACAATACAAGACATGCTTTTGTTTTTACTGCTTCTGTAAGCGTGAGAAATAGAAACTATATTGTTTGTGAGATATTAAATAAGTGATACAAGGCAAAGCAAACACTGTCTCTAATCTTTCATAATGAAACCTGCTGAAACCAATGAGAGCTTCAGGAGAATATTGAAACTTGGTGGACATAAACTAACAGGAGACTCCTCCCCGTGTTTGGCTATGAATGTTGCCCACAGTTTTGTAGTTCAAACTTTGTTTAAAAACACCGACTCAGGAGCAAGGTCAGTCTTAATTTGCTCACAAAAGAACTTCTTGGTTTCAAAGGAGTATTTACTTGGGCAAAGCAATGTTTGATGTGGGTGAGTGTTTAGTTCATGTATCTTCTGTATAGATCAGTGCAGAAGCAGTCATGATACGTAAACATTGCTCTCCCAGGAGTGCTCAAAAAAAAATTGCTTGTAGCCTTCGACATGCAGGGGTAGGAGCATCAAAGCTGACAGTGCCATGTTTCATGGCACAAAAATCACTCCAGTCAAGAATTAGCAGAAAAGCAGATTTTTTTACTGAAACTTCAGGAAGAGAACATGTTCTGAGCTTTTCAAAAGGGAAACCGGACACAATTTAAGAAAGTGTTCATCTCAATTGATTGATGTCTTTTGGAAACCAGACAGTGCCAATAATCAAATCCATGAAAAGATGCAAGGAGAAGAGACAGAGTTAGTGTGTGGGTGAGATTTTTTTTTGGTTTTTAATTCTTGATAAAAAGCCTGATCTGCTACTGGCTCTGGTGGGTTTTTAAATAGTTTCTTCCAACTATCTTGGTTTGTCAACTATCCAAACACAAGTGAAACAAAGCATTCAGATAGCCTAGGGAATCACTAATGTCCCCTTGTAACAATATGATTTTTTTTTCCCCTAGAAGTACCAAATCGATTCTTAGAGTGTAAATCAATTCACAGTACAATGGCCAGGTAGTCTCTTCCCAAGGGATATACAAATGTTTCAAACAGCAAACAATTACAATTTATCTTGAAAAGAAAAACAAGGTCAGGCCCACTCAGTCCCCGCTGATCAAATTCTTTTGTTTTCATCTAGTGCAGTGCTGAAAGCAATTTAAATTATCTATAGACAGCACTACAAACATGTTAGCTGTTGATATTAAGTGGCCATCTGATTCATCTGACTGACACTGTGCCGTAACATATACATTAAATCTATATTTGATTCTGGGCAAAAATAAGAACTTGCTTAGATGCCTTCATCGCATTGCCCTCCTCATGAAAACCCATATTTGTTTATTAAAATCCGTTCATTATGGGAGCATAAAACTAACATACTCTTGCAATAAACAGAGAACATAGTTTCATCATGTATAAATTTTGTTATGCATTTTGAACTTACTTCTTGCTGACATAAAAAAAACCCAAAACTTCTATATCATGCCAAATATTTTTTCTTAAAGAGAAATTTATTAACCAAAAAAAAGTAGAACCAGTCAAACTGCATACCTCATCCAGAATGTTATTAAGAAGTATATACTTGTGAACCATGTCTGTAACAGGTAAGACAAATTTAGAGAACCGGAAAAGTTTTGTGAAGGGCTTTTATAAAAAAGAGAACTTTCATATAAATCAAACAAATGGTGTATGCACGTGTGTTAAAATTTTCAGTTCTTGACAGATTATAAAAAAAAACAAAACAAAAACACGTTTTATTTTTTTTGTTGTTTTTTGGTTTTTTTTGAGTTAGTAGCAAAGAAGCTCAATTACTGCATTTCAGGTCAAACTTGTAGGTGTACAAATGTCTTTTATAGACTGATACAAATCTGCAGGGGAAAATGTGTTCACGTATATATATTTAAGGTACAGAGAGTGTTCAGGCAGCATCTGAGCAGGGTTTGTAGAACTAGAGCATGCTCATTTTGAGCATAATTAAATTCCACTTTAAACTCTGAAGTCTTGCCTGCAAGTCAGTCCTAGGACTCCAAACACATTCAGGACCTTTATGCAGAACCTTTCATGCTGTATGGCACAACTTGCTCATGGAGCATGGTTGTGTTTTACAGCAGAGTGTGATGCAGGTATCATCAAACTAGCTAAGATCAAAGAGGAGCTTATGAAAAGGAAGGAGACCAAATTTTTACACAGGCAGAGAGTGATAGGACAAGGAGGAATGACTTTAACCTAAGAAAGGAGAGATTTACATTGGATGTTAGGAAGAAGTTCTTTACTCAGAGGGTGGTGAGGCACTGGCACAGGCTGCCCAGAGAAGCTGTGGATGCCTCATCCCTGGAGGCATTAAAGGCCTTGTGAATGGGGCTTTGGGCAGCCTGATCTGGTGGGTGGCAACTCTCCCCACAGCAGGGGGTTGGAGCTGGGTGATCTTAGAGGTCTCTTCCAACCCAAGCCATTCTGTGATTCTATGATTCTATGAGTTTATGATTCTATGATCTGTTCATTAGCAAACACCCCATATCAGTCCTAGTATTCTGGGCACATTCATTCTGCACTGTATCCATCCAAGCCTAATTGACCCAGTTTTGAGGGTTACTGCAAGATGGGATCACAGAGTCCTCTCTCTGAAACAGAAATGGAAGATTCTGCCATTGAGCAGAATTGTCCACTACACAAAACATGTCCTTGGAGACTTCCCATAAAGCCATCACTCTGCATGGATTTCTTTTCACAGTCTCCCAAAGAAAGATTTCACTTTGGAATTTTGTTCACCAGTTCACCTGTGCTTTCTTCAAATATTTCTTTCCTTGAAGAAATTCCACTGAACAAGACAATGAATGGTGTAAAGCCCACTGCTCCTGACAAGAAGTTGGGAACATCAGAGAGGATCTGAAGTCCCCAGATGGGTATAATGTGTTTTTGAAATATATGTAATAAAAGCAGTTTGGTGATGGACGAAAAATGTGCTTATGGTAACTCTCAGCTTCCAGCATCTACCAAGTTCAAACGGAAACTGAAATGCAAGAATTATTTCCACTGAGGTTTGAAAATTCCCTCTTCTAATTGTGGGGGATCCTGCTGATCTCAGAATTCAATAAAAAAGTCATTGCTGGATCACAAAGACAGACACTGCAGATCTGAAGGACTTGTAATAGGAAAAGGTTATAGCTCATGAGCCAACCTAGTTGAGGGCGGTACTAAGCGGTACCACTGGATTTGGATGGGGTCATCCAGACATTCTTGAAAACTGCATCCTTAGCAGCAATCTGTTGATGTGCCTCTCTTCAAAATGATGATAACAATTGAAAACTGTACCAGGATGAGCTACCTCTACCCTATCACCTTATTTTCAGTGAGGAAAACAAGAACATCTGTATTCCACGTGTGTTTTATGCCATTCTTTACACTGAACTGAAAATCCAGCATGAATTTTCAAAACATTCATCATTACTAAGAGATTCCTCTATCAGGTAGGAATAGAAATAGCAGACTAAAAATATTTTATTAAAGGCTTCTTTATAGTTGCTCTGAACTGCTGATGCAGATTTTGTAGCCTGGAAATAAAGACATTTTGCTGAATGAGTGTATTGCCCTTCACAGCATGAAAAAACACACAATTATCTTGGCAAGGTCAGAGTTTATTGCCCTCGAAGAGAATATAATTCACCATGTTCCCTGAATTACAATTGTCAGCTGCTCAGAACGTTTTCCCTTATTGAAGAAGGAAGAGAGCATTTTGTGTAAAAAGTAAAAGCTGAGTTATCTGCTTTCTGGCAGGGATGGGCTGTTCAACCATAGGAAAGATGCAATGCTACTCCAGTAGTATAAAGCAGCCTCTAGTCTAATGGACCCACCTGGAGTGTTACACGTGGAGAAACTTTGCAAGCAACATATTATCCCACGAGGCTTCTCGGTGTCCAGCATGAATTTGGCTGTAAAAAATAGCTAGGGCACTTCCAAATCCTAATAATGCTCCTGCTACTCAGCAGACATGAAATAATTAGTGTGTTTATTTATGGCACTGTATGCCTATATTGTTCCCATTATTTTCATGTGCATCATACATCTGCAAATACTTCTGAAGTCAGCTATAGTCCCAAAGTTTTCAGAGACTGTATCTTTAAACATCTGGAGGTTCTTATGTACTTTGCTTAGAGCAGGAACATCCATAATTCCTAATCTTTATAATTAAATGGTTTATGCCCCTTAAATGTATGTAATAAACAGGATACACAAAATGATGATGATCTGATTATATACTAATATGTTGCTATAAATAAAACTAATCTGAACAGGTGTATGACATGAGAAAACCTGAAGGTCAATTACAATAAGATGATGATGACCTGAAATGTATTTTTGACTGCAAAAATGGCCTCTCGTTCTGTAGATTCATTCATTGATGTTGCTTTTCTTTCAATTGGACTTTACTGATGGTATAGTCCTTTTATCAGTCATTAGCCTCTTGGAAGAGATTATCAGATTCTATCATTTTCTTGTGTTATCAGCAATATTATTAGTTAATTTTGGATTAATGGTTGATCAACTACGTCCTTAGAAACCCACAGATATAAATAATGACATCGTGGAATTTCAGGGTTGTTCAGACTAAACTGTCAGCAGTGAAGGGACCATCAGAAATACAAAATTGTTTGCCTCCTTAGAAAGTGGAAAGTGAGAACACTTGGCATCAGGGTGACAATTATGACCCAGTATCATTTAATTATAGAAGGTAGGGCACGAGGGGACCTTGACAGGTCATTTAAGTAATGCTCCAGATCCTGGATATTATTAACTAAACAACTCCTAGCACAATTCTTCCCTAAACTGATTAATCATACTTCAGGATGAAGCCTCCTAGGCAAATCCTAGTTACCTACTTTTCTATCTTGTCACAACATTTCTCCTACTATCTAATGTAGATAGATATTCCTTGCAGTAACTTAAGCCCATCATACCTCTTGCTAGTGTAGGAGAAACTAAGAACAATGTCTTCCTCTGTGCAGCAACTCCTTCCATATTTGAAGGCTGTCACAGTTTCCCTTCAGCTTTCTCTTCTTTAGAGCAGATCTATTTCTATTCTGAAACCAATATGGATACAAATCATCAGTGTTTTGCTGGAAGAAGTTTAGTTTCTATTTTTTTAAAAGCAGGATAGTATCAGTTGGTCAAATATGGTCCTTGCATTGGTAGATAGGCCTAAGGATCACATGCCTGCCTCTAGTGTACCTTGGTAGCTAAGGCTGCTGAGAAAGCTGCAGTGAGACCACAGTTCATAGAATCATAGAACTGCTCAGGTTGGAAAGGACCTTCAAGATCATCAAGTCCAACCGCAACCTAACCATACTGCTCTAACAACCCACCGCTAAATCATGTCCCGAGCACTACATCCAAACGGTTTTTAAACACATTCAGGGATGGTGACTCAACCACCTCCCTGGGGAGCCTGTTCCAGGGCTTAGCAACCCTTTCTGTAAAGAAGTTTTTCCTGATATCCAACCTAAACCTCTCCTGGTGCAACTTGAGGCCATTTCCCCTTGTCCTGTCACCTGTCACCACTGAGAAGAGACCAGACCCGCTCTTACTGCAATCACCTTTCAGGTATTTGTGGACAGGTATCTCAGATTTCATAGAATCATAGAATCATATAATGGCCTGGATTGAAAAGGACCTCATTGATCATTGAGTTTCAACCCCCCTGCCATGGGAAATGTTGCCAATCACTAGACCAAGCTGCCCAGAGCCACATCCAGCCTTGCTTTGAATGCCTCCAGGGATGGGGCATCCACAACCTCCTTGGGCAACCTGTTCCATTCGTCACCACCCTCTAAGTGAAAAACTTCCTCCTAATATCTAACCTAAAGCTCCTCTGTCTCAGTTTAAAACCATTCCCCCTTGTCAATCATTTCTCTAACATTTATGTAACAATTCAACCAGAGAGAAAAAGTGAATGGTTGGTAGTGGTGAAAGAGTTCTTGTTGTTGATGGCCAGAAAAGACATGTGCTTACTGATATTCTTCAACCTTTCCTTCCTGCAATATTGCTCATACTACAAAGGTGGAGTAGGTGGAGGCAGAATCATTCCCAAAAAGAAGCACTGAGTGTGTATGTACCTGATGTTTGCTATAAACTTGTGCTGCAGGGCTGCTTGATATCACCACACAGGGATGGTGATAAGCCCACAGATCATCTTCCATGAAGAAGTGATATGCCATGCCAGATTGTGACCCTGATAAAAATCTGCAGTTAAGTCACACTGCAGGATTTGAGGCTGGAATGGACCAAACTGGGTGCAGAAGGCATTGCATAAGTCCTAAAACAGATCTCACATTGTCTCAGGACTTGTCTTGCTTCAGGCTGGATTCAGAGATGTTGGTTCTGGCCTCTGGATCCTTGCAAAATCCTTGGAGCTGTCTTCTAGAAACAGTAGCTTACCACTGTCATATGTAGGTTCTTCCAAAAGCAATGCCTAATATTTTTTTCCCATGAAAACTACAACAGATACAAAGAGCACAGTAACACTGATAGAGCAAATTCTCAGCTACAAAATACTAGTTTTCAATGCAATCGCCGACATTAGCTATGCATTTTTGCCAGTGACGAACAAGAAGCTGCATGCCATGCTCATAAATATCTGCACATATCAGCAACACACTTGCTGTTGCTGCTGCTAAAACACACCACCCACTGCATCACTGTGCTCACATCCACTGTTTGGTCTCCATAAGCATTATGCAAGTGTTGAGGAATGTCAGTAGGTGCCATTTTTTCCTCATAGAAGAAGACAATGGCATCCCTTTTGCTTCATCTGCACTTCCATGTTAGATAACATTTTGTCAGATTGTCCCTCTGCTGCCATCTGTCACATGGCAACAAAATGTAATGAAATATTGGTGGGAAGGTTCAACTTCTGCTGCCATACCACTAACATCCACTTCTGACGTTGCAGACCAACATAATAAATTAGGAGGCATAACTTTTGGAGCATCCAGCCCTTACAGGCTTACAGAATAAATGAATTTGGAAGCCTTCATGTAGTCAAATATCCATGTTCAAAGTAGGGTCACCTGGAGCAGATTGCCTAAGGGTTTGTCCAGTCAGATTTTGACTGTTTCCAGAAATAAAGACTTCAAAACATCTCTGGGTAACTTGTTTTGGTGTTCGATCACCCTTACAGTAAACACAAACAGACAAACAAAAACCCGCACAACACCTGTCGCTTTCTGTTTGTTTGTTTGATTTAACATTCAATGGAACTTCTAGTTTGTGTCCATTACTTCCTTGTCCTGGCACTGGGCTCCACTGAAAAGAGCCTGGCTGTATTCTCATTGAACTCTCCCTTCAGGTATTTATAGACATGGATAAGATTCCCCCTGAAATTTCTCTTCTCCAGTCAGACCAGTCCTAGCACTCTAAATCTCACCTCATTGGTCAGATGTCCCAGTTCTTTAAACATCCTAGAATAATAGAATCATAGAATCATTCAGGTTGGAAAAGACCATTAAGATCACCAAGACCAGTCATCAGCTAACACTGTCATGTCCATCACTAAATCATTGCCCTTAGTGGCACATTCATGTGTCTCTTACATACTCTCAACTTACAGGATTCTATTTGTAGGATTCTCTAGAATTTTATTTTATTTTTTTTATTTTATTTTGGTTGCTTTTTGAGAATTTTAGAATTTTCATTATGTGGTAAAGGGTTCTAAGTTCTGGCTAATTAAGTTGGAAGTTCTTCGCAAATCTGTCACTGCTGAATATTAGCCAAAAGAAAACAGTTTGATTTCCAGACTGTAGCTTGAGTTTTAAATGATAGTAATTATTTCCATTTTTAAATTGCTCTTATAAACTCTCTTTAGGTATACACAAACTTTAGGAACATAGCAAATAACATTTTCACTTATGAATGTAATTACTGAACCTGGAAGCAAGTTACAAAGAAAAAAACTATGAAATCCCTCATCATTGCCTTTGCTGAGTATTTGCATCCATCTAATACTGTGCAAGGCCATGAAGTGGTTTGAAACTTTAGAGATTTAAATATGACATATTAAAAATTTGTTATTAGATGGATTAACTTGGTTTTGAAAAATCAATGACGTCAAGTTTAATTACAGCATTCTTGTGTTACAAAAACAAAGCAGAAGTAGTCTCAAATAATTCTTGTACGCTATCAAAAGAGTTCTTTAAGAGATGACAGTTGAATGTAGCATTTGTAAATTCAATAAGGAAGTTAGGTTGTTCTGGTGCCATAAAAAACAATCTGGCCAGCAAAATCTTTGTTACTTGTTTGAAGAGGAAAGAACAACCACCTAAACAATTCCTGTACTATGTTTCTAGGCCTTGAGCTGTCAAACAACTTAAACTTTAAAATAACAGGCATAATGTCAATATACTGTTCCCTCTCTATGACGATGAGGTATTTTACTATGGATGAAAGCAAAAAGTGGCTTTTGTCAGATACTGTAAATAAATATCCCTTACAAATAAGAGAAAAGTATATTCTTACAGGAAGGAAAGTAATAAGCCATTGGAAAAATCATTTCTAAGCGTGAACAGTTGTTAAGATTATAAAGATTATTACAGACCCTATCGTCCTTTGCTGTCACATAAGAAATAGGATCACCTTATGTGCTTTCCCATTTCTTGTAGCCTCTCAGGTGACTAATGAAACAGCAGAAAAAGGTAATTGTATTAACTCAAATGAAATATAGATAGCAAATTCTCCTTCTCTTCCCATTATTGCAAAAAAGCTGCTATTTCTCTAGGGATTGGAGAGATCAAGGAAACTATCACAGCAGCAGCAAGAGTGGAACTAAGCGAGATTCTGGAAATGCCATTTTTGTAATGGTAATATTTTTGGGCAAGATTTAGATGACCTATGTTCTGCCTACATTTCAACAAGCAGCTCATGCCAGACCTTGGAGGACTCTGCCATAAAACTATCCCTCCATTTTTTGGACAGCAAAGAGTTCAACCAGAGACCTACAAGCTCTAACCAATTTCACACAGTGGCCAGAAAGGAGAGAATTACTTCCTGCCCAAGAGCTAACAGTGTTTGCACAAGGACCAAAACATGATCTGTTGTTTTTCCTCAATTCAGTGTGAGGGAGTTTGAATCTATGGATTCTAATCTTAGTAAAGGTCCCTATTAACAAAATAATCCAGGTGAGAATGTGCTCCATTCCCCTTACTGACACTGACCCACTGCTTGGATGTGAAAGCAAGAAATATGGGGTTGCAAAAAGGACGTCTGAGGTGGAGGCTGGCTCCATAGCCCAGTCATCACTGGGCACACACAGCCTTGAATAAACCATATGGTATCTTTTGTATGGACTAACGTAAAGAGACCATGGAATCACTTATGTTTGGTAGAAGAGAATTTTATAGAACCAGGCCTTTTTATAAAGAGTAAAGTTATATGCAACACTTCTCACTACATTCAATGAGTTTTATTTTTTTTAACAAAGCCTGTGCATGGCTGACAAAAGTCAATACAGTAATCTTCTTTTTACATCACAGAAGGTGACGGGCATGTTTTGCACAAAAATCTCAAAGCAGTTGAGTGTATTAGTCAAATACTATAGCAACTGAGAAAGGCAAATTTTCAAATCAGCTGAAGCACAGAAACATAAAGTGATGTCTGGAGGTCAGCACAGGCCAATGATAAATTTAGTGATAAAATGAGAATGATCCTCATTCTCAGTCTCTGGCTGAAATCAGTGCTGAATACAATTCCTTCCTCTAAAAGAATATGAAAGTGGCATATTAAAGTTGAACCACACTGAGAACATGGGATAATTTCCATGTCAATTGTAGCTCTATCTAGTATGCACAGGAAAAATATTAATAAAAATAAACATTAGAGATACTTCCATACATGGCAGAGAATCATAGGATAAAAGAATGTGCATATCTAGACCTTGTTCTCTTGAGTAACCATCATAAAATCTAGTTCATTTCTTCAACTAAGATCCTTAATTCAGTTATAAACACCTGGTGTATAGTACAATACCATGTAGTTTTTATGTGCCGATTGATCGATTTTCCTGTTTATTATTATTTCTCATTCATCAAGCAGCACAGAACAGATAGTGCCAGTCCCTGAGTAGCTCCCGCATAAACAAAGCTGCAGAGTTTGAACAAAGCAGAAATAATACAATGCTTGGAGATCAGATCCTCCAAAGAAATAAACAGTTTCTTCCTAATTAGAATTCTGCCTCTGTTGAAAGGTTCCAATGACTTCAGTAAAGACAGATTTCTGCATTTTATTTTAAGATAGAAACAAAAATGGAGAGATTAGAAAAAATAAATCCAAAACTGTGATGATAAATCAAAATTGAAAACCAAAATGAGTAGGTAGAAAAATCGACATATTCAACTCATTCAAATATTCTTTCATTTATACCAGGTGCAACTCTTTTTAGATTAAGAGCATCTCATAAAATGATACCACAACATTGAACTACTTGGCAGAAGTAAAATTATTTGCTGGAGTGGTGGAAAAAAAATGGCTTGCGTTCATTTTGTTTATGCTGGTATGCTTTAGTCACTTCTCAAGCTGCAGCAATGGTTAATTAATGAACTCAGCAGCCTTCCTCTCTCTTCTAAGGCTAAATGTACGAAGGCTTGCAGCAGCAGAAGCTGACAAATGAAGTAGCAACACTTCTTAAAATAGTTGCTTATAAGCCAAGCCTGCATGCTGAAATATTACTCTGTCAGCCAATAGCTGCCCGGCTTTGCACTTTACCCTGTATACATTTCCTGATAGTTTTTGTTCTAGGTTAGGCAGTACCATACCCATATCTCTGTCTGCAGAAGAGTGTGTGTGTTTGGAGAGATAAGAATGACAGAACTCAGAGATACTTGGAGGACCTTTATGTCCATGTTGGTGTTTTCTTTCAGAAAAAATGCAGATTCTGAGCAATGTTTTCCCTAAACAGGGTTCTGAGAAATGATCTTAGTTTACCTAAAGTTTCTAATGTCTTTGACATTCCTTATATTACACTCTGTGGGCATTAAATCAGGTCCCTAAATCAAGCTGCTCAGAGTCTCTGAGTCAGTCGGGCCCTAATAATATCTCTTAGTAAGATCCTTAGTTCCAAGAAATGCTGTGTAAGAACTCAGTATCTTCTGAGATTGATCCCTTCTGGCTAGTCAGATCTCTTTTATCCCTGGTTTGAATGACTGAAGCTAGCACCAGAATGCTCAAAATTCACTGCACCAATAACAGCAATTTGCATTCATGTCCCTTCTTGGACCAGATTGCTACTCCACAGTCTCCTGTGCTGGGGTTGGGTACAAAACTGCACTGCACCAAGAATAGAACAAATGAAACAGAGTTTTTCTCTGAAGGAGAGGTTAGAGACAAAAAAAAAAAAAGACTCGGACGCCACAATGGAGAATCAGCGTACATCAGATTTGCAAATATATGTCTGCAAGAGTTTAAACCAGAAGCATGTGCTGAGTTACATCATGCTTTTGCAGGTATACACAAAAACGTACTAAAAAAATCTAATTTCAGAGTTTGAGTATAAATAACCAGCATGATAAACAGGAAGAGAGCTACCTAGGAAGGAATTGTGAAGATGAGGAGTACATCTTAAACCTACTGTTTCTTCAGGATTTACTGTTTCACTGTGAGGTTTTTCCTTTACTTTTGGGAATTTCAGTCCTAAGTCCCCTTCCCCACTTCTTACCCCCAAGGGCACTGCCTTTATCTTTTTGTTCAAGCACTGAACAGGGCCAAGTATTGTCTTTTAAAATGGCTACAGATCTTCTGTATAGCAGCTCAGTGGCTCGAGGCTCACCCCCTCATTCTGTATCTCCTGTCCACCTAGGGACTGCCCTCCTTGTAGGTTGAATCTGCTTTTGAGGAGCTGGAGGAGCAGTAGAGAAGGAAGGAGAGAAATTTTGTGGAGAATCTTCACCACTTTGAAAAAGAGATTCAAGATTCAAACGTACAGTTTGCTGCCTGGGACATGTGCTTGAGGGAATGATTTAATAGCATTTATAAAACACTAACATGTTCAGCAAGGACACCACCAAAGATTAATTCCTTAATCAGTTGGATACAGTCAAGACTGTTCGTTCTCTCTTTTTATTTTTGCCCACTGAATCTTGAGCTTTTTTCTTCCCAGAAGAACAGCTTTCCAAGGAGTGGGAGAAAGTTTGCTTTGGAAACTCTCTAGTGATGTAAGGAGAGGTGGATTTGAATTCCCCCTGGAGAAAGGGATTTAAACTTTGGTTCTGCATCATGGGAACTGCATTTGTTCCATAGAGAAAGAATGCAAACCCCTTCTTATCTGTCTCTAAGACATAAGGCAAGCACTTAAAACCATAAAATGTGTTTCCACTGAAACAGTGTTTGGCTTGGCTGAAAAGTAACTTTAACACTGAGCTGCTGAGGCATCCTCACCGGATGCTCAGAATGAGAAGTGTTGATAAGTGCAAGAACACTGCATTTAAAGAAATATGATGTTAGCAGGGTGCCTGCTAACACCCCAGGGATGGGGTGCCAGGCACTGGCCTCATAAGCGTTCTCAGGTTTGGAGTTTTCATTACCTTAAGCATCATTTCAAAACTCTAATTCCTTTCTGTTTACTAAAATCCACCATTTACATGGAATACTCTAGCTCTTCTCATGCTTACTCAGATGTTCTGGAAATAAGGAAAATGGAAGAAGGGATCCTCACATTCCCCACCTTCTCTCCCCTTTAGAAATAGAAGAATCCATTAAATAGTTCTCATTTTGCCCCCTTCAATTTGCTGTTCATGTCACATCATTGACAGGATTGAGACACAGAGTAAGAGGATGGACTGGAGATGTTTATCCCCTTCATACTTCTGTACGGGCTAATAAGGATCATTCCAGCATGATCTGTTGTTAAGTGCCAGCTGTAACTGCGCCGCTCCAGTGTGTGATTATTTTGCATTAGATGCTGCTCTTCCCAGACCATGAGAAATAACAATTAAACAATGAACAAAATGTTAAAAACAACCCAGAAGTGTTCTGACAGCAGAAAAAAAAGTCACATAAAATCCAGCAAAGTAGCTTTCATTCAGAACAAGTACACTAACTACACTGTAGGCTGAAATTCACTGATAAAAGCAGATTTCATTCATATTTCTGCCTGAGATCGTCCATTTTGGAGGAAACTCTCTGAAGGCAATTTATCATCAAATTGTAAATATAACTAATGCATTTGCCCTACTTAGCACAACAATGATGTGGCTGCTTCAGAGAAAAGTGGATCAAATTCTAATCTAATTATGCTGTGACCCACTGATACTGGTCAGGTGATGTTACGGGATATAAAAGGAAACCAGATCATAATCCAGTCTAAAATCATACAATCAGGTTTTAAGTCACCCACAACTTACTATGGCAGAAAAATGAATTGTACATAATGGATAAGTAATGATATGAAAGCAATCATAGGGATAAAGATGTATTAATTTTAATTCCTAAATGGTAGACAACTTTAAAATATCCTTATACTTTTCTGATTCAAAACATATTCCACAAGCATTTGGCAGAAATTCTGGAGAGATGAGTGTGTTCAGTACTTACTCATATCTATGATCAGATTTTGGAAATCATGTAGCTGAAACATGCATATGAAAGCTATCAACTGCCATTGTATAATTATACTGATTTATCACTATAGAACTGTTTATGACTTCATGAATCCTGCCTCCTGAATTCTTTTATTAATAAGCAACCTTGATACAAAGTTTTCAGAAAAGAAAAGAAAAGAAAAGAAAAGAAAAGAAAAGAAAAGAAAAGAAAAGAAAAGAAAAGAAAA